>NC_139994.1:1664773-1667273 GCF_964263955.1 Coregonus lavaretus
TGTATGTTTTGAGGTTGGACTTTAGCATGTTTAGCTCATTAGCACCGATTGGTGTCACCTCGTTAGTCAGAATGTGTTACACCTGTGCTGGTTGCCAACTCGTTAGTCGGAAGGTGTTTCACCTGTGCTGGCCCAGGTGCTATTTAAGAGTGGCTGGCCCAGTTCTCCAGTTGTCTGGAGAGATGTGGAGGGTCAACACCTTTAGTTGGCGCTCCCGATTTGATTTCTAGACAAACAATCCTTTATCTGATTTCCCTGTCATTTGTTATGTCCACTATTTTGGTTTGCTTCCTGTCTTTAAGTTTGGTGTGGGTTTTTTCTTTTGTTTGCCTCTTCTTGGGCAAATTTAGTGGGGTCTCATGGTGGGTGTCTTTCAGGTCGTTGTTGTTGCTAGTCACCCCCATGAGTGTCCACTAAATTTACCCACTAAATCAATTCAAATTTTATTTGTCACATGCGCCGAATACAACAGGTGTAGTAGACCTTACAGTGAAATGCTTACTTACAAGCCCTTAACCAACAATGCAGTTTTAAGAAAGATAAGTGTTAAGTAAACCAATATATAAGTAAAAAATAAAAGCAGTAAAATAACAGTAAAAATAACAGTAGCCAGGCTATATACAGGCTATATACAGGGGGTACCGGTACCGAGTCAATATACAGGCTATATACAAGGGGTACCGGTACCGAGTCAATATACAGGCTATATACAGGTGGTACCGGTACCGAGTCAATACACAGGCTATATACAGGGGGTACCGGTACAGAGTCAATATACAGGCTATATACAGGGGGTACCGGTACAGAGTCAATATACAGGCTATATACAGGGGGTACCGGTACCGAGTCAATATACAGGCTATATACAGGGGGGTACCGGTACCGAGTCAATATACAGGCTATATACAGGGGGTACCGGTACAGAGTCAATATACAGGCTATATACAGGCTATATACAGGGGGTACCGGTACAGAGTCAATATACAGGCTATATACAGGGGGGTACCGGTACAGAGTCAATATACAGGCTATATACAGGGGGGTACCGGTACAGAGTCAATATACAGCTATATACAGGGGGGACCGGTACAGAGTCAATATACAGGCTATATACAGGGGGGTACCGGTACAGAGTCAATATACAGCTATATACAGGGGGTACCGGTACCGAGTCAATGTGCGGGGGCACCGGTTAGTCCAGGTAATTGAGGTAATAATATTAATATGTCCAGTAATTAAAGTGACTATGGATGCTGTAGCTGTAGCTCAGTTGGTAGAGCATGGCGCTTGCAACGCCAGGGTTGTGGGTTCGATTCCCAAATGTATGCACTCACTTAACTGTAAGTCGCTCTGGATAAGAGCGTCTGCTAAAATGACTAAAATGTAATAATAAACAGAGAGTAGCAGCAGCGTAAAAGGGTGTGTGTGTGTGGGGGGGGGGACACGGCAGTTGCAAATAGTCCGGGTAGCCATTTGAATTAGCTGTTCAGGAGTCTTATGGCTTGGGGTTAGAAGCTGTTAAATTTGCCCGTGAGAGTTCGTTCATGCGTGTGTGTGTTTGTATGCAAATTAGTCATACTTCCTCATAAACAGACATGCCTCTCAACAAAGTCTCTAGTATTGGAAATGATCAACAACCTCTACTTTAAATCGTTTAAATGATCACCTAAAATCTTTCACTCTCCCCGCGCACGCACACACACACACACATACACACACACACACACATTCTCTCCTCCTTTTCTCCTCCCTCTCTCTTCTCCTCCCCCCTTTTCTTTCTGCAGCTGTTTATACAGTTTGCCCTCCTCCCTCCATCACTCTCTCCACGGCCCTAGGGGATCACTAGCAGATGGAGGAGAGGAGAGAGGGAGAGAGGGAGAGACAGACGGAGGAGAGGAGAGAGAGAGAGAGGAGAGACAGGACGGAGGAGAGGAGAGACAGAGAGAGTGAGAGACAGAGAGAGGAGAGGAGGAGGGAGAGAGGGAGAGAGGGAGAGACAGACGGAGGAGAGAGGGGAGAGAGAGGGAGAGAGGGAGAGAGGGAGGAGAGGAGGGAGGGAGAGAGGGAGAGACAGACGGAGGAGAGGAGAGAGGGAGAGAGGGAGAGACAGACGGAGGAGAGGAGGGAGGGAGGGAGGGAGAGACAGATGGAGGAGAGGAGGGAGAGACAGAGAGAGGGAGAGACAGATGGAGGAGAGGAGAGGGAGAGTGAGAGGAGAGGGAGAGGGAGAGGGAGAGGGAGAGGGAGAGGGAGAGGGAGAGACAGACGGAGGAGAGGAGGGAGAGAGAGAGAGGGAGAGACAGACGGAGGAGAGGAGGGAGAGACAGAGAGAGGGAGAGACAGATGGAGAGGAGAGGGAGAGGGAGAGGGAGAGGGAGAGGGAGAGGGAGAGGGAGAGGGAGAGGGAGAAGGGAGAGGACAGACAGAGGAGAGGAGGGAGAGAGAGAGAGGGAGAGACAGACGGAGGAGAGGAGGGAGGGAGAGAGGGAGAGGGAGAGAG
>NC_139994.1:1672273-1738472 GCF_964263955.1 Coregonus lavaretus
GCCCACTATATTTCAAATATGGAATAAGAATAATCATTGTATTTCCATGATTCCAATAGTTCACCAATTAAAACTAGGCCTAGATGTTTCGCCCGTATCATGGAGCCCTGCGTGCCACAGTGTGGAAATGATGACAAAAGTGCAGGAAATGCAGAAATGTATGAAAATTATTATTATTAAGTTGGATTGAACAGTATAAATTATTTTCATAATAATTAATGTAGAAGCCCCATTGAAATCACTTAATTTATGTGTTGCCACCCTAGGGTCATTTACTAGTCATAAAGCATATTTAGAACTTTTATTATTCAAAAACATAAGATATCATTGTTGAGACTTCTAGCTCACTCAGGGAAAAAAAAAAGAAAAAAAAAAAAATATATATAAATAGATAAAAGAGAAGTAAATGGGTCTGATGTGTTCAATTAAATGGGGAACGAGCGATTTCTTTAAGTTTCTTAGATGCTCGGATATGTTACGTTATGTGCGCATGCGCAGCTTGACTAGAGACTTAAATTATGGCACCTGGTAATCATTTCAAGACAGACAATCATCAGGAGCACACAGCCCGTTGGTATGTAAGTGCGAACTACTCACAGTCTAGTATTAATGTTTAAGTCACTTATATGTTTGAGCACTGAACGTTTACCTCACTGTGTCGGTGTTAGTTGGCCGAGAGTAACTTGTAGCTCGCTGGGTGCGGTAGCTCAGCGACCCAGATGCTGTATAGCATTAGGCTATCATTATCAGCCATTTGCGTTGTGCTGATTGTTCGGAGCACTCTGCTGGTTTCTGGTGGCGGTGGTGAAAGCGGTGGTTTGGTTCGGTGATCCATGGTGGAGCGCCGCGTTGTGTTGCGTTTGTGCGTGTGTGGGTCCTATGGACGAGGCATGTGGTGGCATGGGTTCTGTGTCCTGTGGCAGCGTCCGTGGCAACGGCGGAGTCGCTGTGCGCATGCTCCTCTGGCGCTAGGCATTCTGGGTGATGTAGTCAATGCTGTTTTAAGCCAGATTTGCCACATTTTTGATGGTGTTGTAGGCTTATTTGATATATTATATATTTGAATAATATATTGTCATTATTTGTTTGTTGTAATTAAGTTTTATGACCTGTGGTCATATGATTTAAAATAAAATTAAGGACAAAACACGAGTCATGACGTTGTGTGCTTCCTGGTGAGCCTTTTCGGAGGGCTAAATAACGGAAAATCCGAACAGTCATAAACCACGGTTCTCCTTTTAGATGGATAATGCAAGGTCTAGAACATTTGTCATGAGACTAACTTCTGATAAGCTAACAGTCCACCCATAAAGCTGTCTGCTCATCTGTTGACTTACTAGGCAAATCATTAATGAGTGAAAGCCAAGAAGAGGATAGAGTCTACAGTTAAAGGACTACTTAAAACCCAGTTGGCGGAAAACACTTGAACTTGAGTTAAACGCTAGAAAAGTTGGCAAGATGGCAGCATCAGAGGAGGAGCTGGAGAGGCTAAAACAGAAGCAGTCAGCAGCCCAGACTGCGTTCACTAGAAGATCCAATTACCTCGCCACCAGAGCTAGTGCACTGGGGGAAAGTGAAATGAGAAGTGAGTGGAGGAACTTTAAAGTGGATCACTCCAGAGTCAGAGATGCAGGGTTTGAGTATGCCACGGCCCTGAGAGAAGTGGACGACGATGAAGTCAAAAAGAAGGCGGAAAACGTTGACGGAAAAACAGCAGAATGTGACTGTAAGTTTGATGAAACTGAACAAATCATCCTGATCAGCTTCTGGACAAGGTTCGCTGAGGCGGAAATGACCACCCTCACTGAAGAGGCTGGATCAGCCATGGACCAGGCCGAGGCAACCGATCACCACCATATGACCAGGAGGGAATGTGAATTGATTCATAGGAACCTGGAACGGGAGGTCTACAACTTCGAACGAGGATTGGATGAGTGGAAAGATTTGATCCCTCGGTCCAAGGCAACAGAGTCAAAGGACCAAATCCGGAAGTTGAAGAAAAGGCGTGAAAAACTGTGGGATGAGTGGGCATAGAAAGGCGGTTCTCAATCCGACGACGAAGGGAAACTGGGAAGAGTGAAAATTGTGGAGCAGGAGGAGCCAGTTGGGGCTTACAACTACAGGCCCCAGATCAGCCTAGAACGTGCACGCTTGCCCATGTTTGCTGGTAATATGAGGGATTACTACCGCTGGAAAGCTGAATGGGAGGACTTGCAACGTCTGGGAAACCCTCATGGATTGGAAAATGTGAGGAAATTCCATCTCTTGGGAAGCCTAGATGAAAAAGTCAAGAGAGACCTCGTATTGTCCAGCTGTGGATCCGCCAATGACGTGTTCAGGCTCCTGGACAACAAGTACGGAAATAAGCCAAAAATAGTGCTGCTGATTGCACAAGAAGTGCAAGGACTTTTCCCCATTAAAGGAAACCATCCGAGGAAGACAATCGAACTGATTCAAGCCATGGAGAGAGCTCTTCGTGACCTACAAGTCTTAGGGGAAGAAGATGCTGTAAAGAACCGAGTGGTTGTGCAGTCGATTGAAAGTAAGCTTCCTGACTCCCTGAAAGAAAAGTGGTTAACACACAAAAATGACCCTGGAAGCGGGTTTTCACCACGCAACCACTTCGACTGTCTACTGCAATACTTGAAAAAGCAGGAGGACATTCTCGAGGAGCTAGACCAGCTACAGCCTAGCCCGGCGGACAATACTGAGAGGTCAAGCGAAAAGAAAAAAGAAAGGAGGGCATTCACCAGAGCCACATCAGGAAACACCCTAAAGGGCTCTCAACCAAGCTCATGCATCACATGTGGAGACAACGAGCACGGAGGTAGGCTGTTCGCCTGCAAGGTCTTCAAGAAGCTCAATCTGACAGGCAAGAAGACTCAGTTTAGGAGAGCAGGAGCATGCTTTAAGTGCTTGCGCCTTCATGGTGACGATGGCGGCTGCACACAAAAGTATCTATGCTCAAAGGATGACTGTCAGAAAGAGGGCTCTTCAGACCACAATTACTTGCTCTGTCCAAAGCCACAGATCAAGAAGAAAGAGGAAAAGAGCGGAGAGCAGAGCGAGGCAAAATTGGGGAAAAGGGGGCTTGGACTAACCAACAAACAGGAGGAGCTCCTTGCCAAACTTTCTCCAGAGCTGCGAGCAGAGTTCAAAGAAGCCTTTTCAAATAAGATCACAACAAAAGTGTGTGCTAGCACTGGTTGTGAGCCAAAAGAGTGCCCTGTCATAATGATGCTGTTGGATGTGACGACAAATTCTGGCCAGCTAGTCGGTACGTTGATTGATCTCGCTTCAGATACTAATTATATATCTAATAAAGCAGCAGAGCGTCTCAAGTTAAATGGTGAGAACATTAAGTTGATTGTCCAAGGTGTTGGAGGGATGGAGAAAACCATTACTACCAATAAGTATACCCTGAGGCTGAGAGTAAAAACTCCCAAAGGTACAATAGCAGAGCACAAACTCCTTTGTTACGGCTTGGAAGATGTTGCGAAGGTGAACCAGGCTGTCACGCCACAGCAACTGCAGAAGTTCTTTCCAAATGTTCCACTCAAGGACTTGGTCCGGCACGAAAAGATCGACCTGTTGATTAGCCACAGGGAGGGTCGCCTGGTCCCACAGCCAGTCAGAGTAGTTGGAGACCTCGTCCTCTGGGATGGCCCCCTTGGGAAGACTGTTGGTGGAACGCATCCTGACCTCTTTGAAGTGATAGACCTAGCAGTGCACAGGTCTGAAACACATTTCGCTAGGTCAATGAGAACAGCTTCAAGGGCGTACAAAGAGATTCTCGTGAAGACGGAAGGACCCAGTGGAGTTTCGGTGGAAGAAGAAGACGCAATCCTCCGAAACACTGCAACTACCAACAAATAAGTTTTTGAATGGTTCAAGTGGGACAGTATTGGCGCCGCCTGTGACCCTCAGTGTGGTGGCTGCAGATGCGGTAGGTGCCCCCCTGGAGGCAAGGAAATGACCCTAGGAGAGGAAAGAGACTTGGAGAACATAAAGGAATGTCTCACCTACGTGCAAGCTGACAAGCACAGCGAATCCCCTCACTGGGACGCAGCTTACCCGTGGAAAGGAGACCCTGCAACGCTGCCTGACAATCGACGTGCAGTGGAAGCGACCTTTTTAAACACTGAGAAACGACTGGAGAGGGAGCCGGAATGGAAGGCTGCGTACAGAGAGCAAATCCACAATATGGTCTCAAGAGGGGCTGCCGTTAAAGTCACCCAAGAGGAAATCGATAGCTGGAAGGGACCTAAGTGGTATATCAGTCATTTAGTTGCTCCTAATCCTCACTCAACCACTACCCCTGTAAGAATTGTCTGGAACAGTAGCCAAGAATTCATGGGAATATGTTTAAATTACCTACTGTACAAGGGTCCTGATGTTCTAAATCAGATAAGGGGCGTGCTTCTGAGATTCAGGACTGGGTTGTACGCCGCCCTGGGCGATGTGAAATTTTTTTACAACTCTGTCTTGCTAGAAGACAAAGAAGTACACCTCCATCGATTCCTCTGGAGAGACAATCCTGAGGAGGTGATCGAAGTCTTTGCTGTCGTCAGGGTCAACATTGGCGATAAACCTGCTGGTTGTATCGCCCAGGTGGCAATGAGAGAAACAGCCAACCTGCCCCAGTTTGCAGCCATGGTTGAGGAGCGCAGAGTTGTGGTAGAAGATAGTTATGTGGATGACATCTTGACGTCCCACAATGACTTGCGGATACTGGAGAAAATCACCAAAGGAGTGGAAAAGATCTTAAAGGCTGGAGGCTTCTACCTTAAGCCATGGGTCTTATCAGGCCAAAGTGGGAGGTCCGCAACCACAACTGATGCCAGTATCAGTAAGACAACTGTGAGTGTTCCCAAAACGCTGGTGTTACCCAACCAGATGCGGGACGAAGAAAGCAAAGCACTTGGAGTCGGCTATGAACCAGAGACTGACAAACTTCGTGTGATGACCTCCGTAAATTTCTCAAAGAAGAGAGGAAAGATGAGGACAGGAGTCGATTTGCGCAAAGAGGAAGTCAGAGGTAAAACTCCAAACCCATTGACCCGTCGGATGCTGCTAAGCCAGATTGCTGGTTTCTACGACCCCATTGGTCTTGCCACACCCGCAAAGCAGAAAGGGGTGATGCTTGTGAGAGAAGCTTACCAAGAAGCGAGTATAAGCAGTCCAGTTAAGGACACTTGGGATGACCCACTCTCACCAAAACTACGGGAGGCTTCCATAAGACTCCTCGAAGAATATGTGAGACTTGCCCAGATCAGGTTCGAAAGAAGCCTCACACCAACCGGAACCATAGGCCATCCAATGGGAGTCACGTTTTCAGATGGGAGTGAGGCTTCCTACGGCGTGGTGCTCTATCTCCGTTGGGAGACGCAGAATGGGGTCGTAGTGAGGCTGGTTGAGTCAAAAGCAAAGCTTACCCCTCTCAACCAGAAAGGAGACGTGATAAAAGCAGAGGTATGTGGTGCTGTCTTTTCGATCCGCCTGAGAAAATACCTTGTAAAGCACTGCCGCATCAAGGTCGCACGCTGGGTCCACTTTGTGGATAGCCAAACAATCATGGGAGCAATTCACAAGGATAGCTATGGCTACCAAACTTTCTTCGCTAACCGCATCAGAGAAATCCAGAAGGCTGGACCAGTGGAAGACTGGAGGTGGATTGAGGGCAACCTGAACATAGCAGACATCATCACAAGGGGAGCAACTCCTGAGGAACTCGATGAAGGGTCAGAGTGGCAACAAGGCCCAGAGTTCCTGAGTTTGCCTGAGGCTGAGTGGCCTGTGAAACGGCCAGTGAGATAGTGACCAGCGTGGCTGATGATGTTAAAAGGTTGCAGAGAAGAGCCTTCTCAGCTGTAGTCACCAGGTCTCAGGCAGAGAAATTCTCAGGCCCCAGCAATACTGATGTTGGGGCAAACTTGCAAGACTCCGCACCGCAACCACAGATGAAAGACCAAGGTCCAACACCAGCAGTAGAGAGGCCAAAGAGGAAGCCCTGGGGTGTAGCTCTAGTGCGCCTTGTTGGGCCAGAACGATTCAGTAGCTTGTCTAAATTGTGTGGAACAATCGCATGGGTTCGAAGAGCTGCAGAATCCTGGCTGAGGACAAGCTACCAAGCCTCGAGCTCAGCAAAGTGGGAGGTGAGGGGCCCCAGGCTGTCTGTGGGAGAGAGAACGGCGGCTTTCCAAGACCTAGCCCTTGCGGCCCAAGACGGCGTGAACTTTCAGGATACGACCTTAAACCGCCTTGTTGTGATTAAAGATGACAACAATGGACTCTTACTTTGTGGTGGTAGAGTCCAGTCTTGGAATGAAGACGGAACCGCTGTACCTTTAATCCCGTTCCGGTCGTGGCTGGGGGCCTTGCTTGCGAGGGAAGCTCACGAAGCGAATCATGAAGGGGTGGCTGCCACACTGCTGCACACCTAAAAGAAAGGCCTGGGTTGTGCAAGGTCGGGGGACAGTGAAGAAGGTCGTTAACAGGTGCATCACTTGCAAGAAGCTAATAGCCCGGCTGTGCCAGCAAGTGATGAGCACTCTTCCTCAGGAACGTACCAGTAGAGCGAACCCATTCGAGTATACTACACTAGACCTCTTTGGACCCTTTGAAATGAGAGACGCTGTTAAGAAAAGAACCAAGAAAAAGGTCTGGGGAGTCGTGTATTGCTGCATGACTTCCAGAGCCGTCCATGCTGATCTCGTCGACGACCAGTCTTCTGAGAGCTTTCTTCAGGCCTACTCCCGGTTCACTGCTCTGAGGGGGCATCCCAAAA
Source organism: Coregonus lavaretus (assembly GCF_964263955.1). Classification (NCBI taxonomy): domain Eukaryota; kingdom Metazoa; phylum Chordata; class Actinopteri; order Salmoniformes; family Salmonidae; genus Coregonus; species Coregonus lavaretus. The sequence goes on from NC_139994.1 coordinate 1,679,061, forward strand.
AGCTATGGTCAGACAGAGGCACAAACTTCGTGGGCGCCAGGCCTGCTCTGAGAGAGCTACACAAGCACCTGGCCGGTTTGCAGAAGGCATCCGTTGAAGACAAGGCTGCCAGAAATAGCACAGAGTGGCAATGGGACTTTCATCCTGCAGACTCGCCACACAGGAATGGAGCAGCTGTCAAGCTCCTTAAAAGAGCTCTTAACAGTCTTGGCAGAACAACTGGCTGCTACACCTGGGGGGAGTTCCAGACCCTTCTCTACTCTGCAGCCAACTTGACTAATGAGCGACCCATCGACGCCAGGGTACAGGAACAAGAGGACTCAGTGGAGTACTTGACTCCCAACTCAGTTATCCTGGGGCGCACCGGACAGGGAGGAGACATACACGGAATCGACATAGAAACCCGCTCTTGGCGCAGACTGAGGGCTGTCCAGGCTGGAGTCGACAGGTTCTGGAAGAAATGGAGAGAACTGGCAGGACCAAACTTGTTCATACGACACAAGTGGCACCGAGCAGAGAGAAATATCAAGGTTGGAGACGTAGTCTGGATTGCGGACCAGAACGCTCTAAGGGGGAAGTTCCGGCTCGGCCGGGTTGCTACAACATATCCAGACGAGAAGGGGGTTGTCCGGGATGCGGACATAACAACCTGTATGGGTCTTCCTGCTCCCCATGGTTCCCAGGGCCCGGAGAAAGGACTCTACCATGCACACGACAATCATCATTCACAGGGATGTGCGGAGGTTGGTGATCTTGATTCCTGCTGAAGACCAAGAGGAGGTAAGATAAGTTCTCGCCATGGGTACCCAAAGACTGTGACTCTGTGTTCTTTGCTTAGCTAGCGGGTAACCCTGGGAGGCAACTGAGTGCTTCAAGGGCAAACCTACACTCAGTAGGAGGAAAGGTGGTGGAGCCTACCTCCTTAGTTAATACATATTTGTTTGTAAATGCCTACAAAGACTGGACTTTAGTTTGAAATTCTCACTGAGGGACTCAAGAGACTGTGCCCTCCTTGGATCTTCGATCAGTCGGCCAAGTGGGAGGTGTTGAGACTTCTAGCTCACTCAGGAAAAAAAAAAAAATATATATATATATATATACAGTGGGGAAAAAAAGTATTTAGTCAGCCACCAATTGTGCAAGTTCTCCCACTTAAAAAGATGAGAGAGGCCTGTAATTTTCATCATAGGTACACGTCAACTATGACAGACAAATTGAGAAAAAGAATTCCAGAAAATCACATTGTAGGATTTTTAATGAATTTATTTGCAAATTATGGTGGAAAATAAGTATTTGGTCACCTACAAACAAGCAAGATTTCTGGCTCTCACAGACCTGTAACTTCTTCTTTAAGAGGCTCCTCTGTCCTCCACTCGTTTCCTGTATTAATGGCACCTGTTTGAACTTGTTATCAGTATAAAATACACCTGTCCACAACCTCAAACAGTCACACTCGAAACTCCACTAAAGCCAAGACCAAAGAGCTGTCAAAGGACACCAGAAACAAAATTGTAGACCTGCACCAGGCTGGGAAGACTGAATCTGCAATAGGTAAGCAGCTTGGTTTGAAGAAATCAACTGTGGGAGCAATTATTAGGAAATGGAAGACATACAAGACCACTGATAATCTCCCTCGATCTGGGGCTCCACGCAAGATCTCACCCTGTGGGGTCAAAATGATCACAAGAACGGTGAGCAAAAATCCCAGAACCACACGGGGGGACCAAGTGAATGACCTGCAGAGAGCTGGGACCAAAGTAACAAAGCCTACCATCAGTAACACACTACGCCGCCAGGGACTCAAATCCTGCAGTGCCAGACGTGTCCCCCTGCTTAAGCCAGTACATGTCCAGGCCCGTCTGAAGTTTGCTAGAGTGCATTTGGATGATCCAGAAGAGGATTGGGAGAATGTCATATGGTCAGATGAAACCAAAATAGAACTTTTTGGTAAAAACTCAACTTGTCGTGTTTGGAGGACAAAGAATGCTGAGTTGCATCCAAAGAACACCATACCTACTGTGAAGCATGGGGGTGGAAACATCATGCTTTGGGGCTGTTTTTCTGCAAAGGGACCAGGACGACTGATCCGTGTAAAGGAAAGAATGAATGGGGCCATGTATCGTGAGATTTTGAGTGAAAACCTCCTTCCATCAGCAAGGGCATTGAAGATGAAACGTGGCTGGGTCTTTCAGCATGACAATGATCCCAAACACCGCCCGGGCAACGAAGGAGTGGCTTCGTAAGACGCATTTCAAGGTCCTGGAGTGGCCTAGCCAGTCTCCAGATCTCAACCCCATAGAAAATCTTTGGAAGGAGTTGAAAGTCCGTGTTGCCCAGCGACAGCCCCAAAACATCACTGCTCTAGAGGAGATCTGCATGTAGGAATTGGCCAAAATACCAGCAACAGTGTGTGAAAACCTTGTGAAGACTTACAGAAAACGTTTGACCTGTGTCATTGCCAACAAAGGGTATATAACAAAGTATTGAGAAACTTTTGTTATTGACCAAATACTTATTTTCCACCATAATTTGCAAATAAATTCATAAAAAATCCTACAATGTGATTTTCTTGATTTTCTTTTCTCATTTTGTCTGTCATAGTTGACCTGGACCTATGATGAAAATTACAGGCCTCTCTCATCTTTTTAAGTGGGAGAACTTGCACAATTGGTGGCTGACTAAATACTTTTTTTCCCCACTGTATATATATATATAAATAGATAAAAGAGAAGTAAATGGGTCTGATGTGTTCAATTAAATGGGGAACGAGCGATTTCTTTAAGTTTCTTAGATGCTCGGATATGTTACGTTATGTGCGCATGCGCAGCTTGACTAGAGACTTAAATTATGGCACCTGGTAATCATTTCAAGACAGACAATCATCAGGAGCACACAGCCCGTTGGTATGTAACTGCGAACTACTCACAGTCTAGCATTAATGTTTAAGTCACTTATATGTTTGAGCACTGAACGTTTACCTCACTGTGTCGGTGTTAGTTGGCCGAGAGTAACTTGTAGCTCGCTGGGTGCGGTAGCTCAGCGACCCAGATGCTGTATAGCATTAGGCTATCATTATCAGCCATTTGCGTTGTGCTGATTGTTCGGAGCACTCTGCTGGTTTCTGGTGGCGGTGGTGATAGCGGTGGTTTGGTTCGGTGATCCATGGTGGAGCGCCGCGTTGTGTTGCGTTTGTGCGTGTGTGGGTCCTACGGACGAGGCATGTGGTGGCATGGGTTCTGTGTCCTGTGGCAGCGTCCGTGGCAACGGCGGAGTCGCTGTGCGCATGCTCCTCTGGCGCTAGGCATTCTGGGTGATGTAGTCAATGCTGTTTTAAGCCAGATTTGCCACATTTTTGATGGTGTTGTAGGCTTATTTGATATATTATATATTTGAATAATATATTGTCATTATTTGTTTGTTGTAATTCAGTTTTATGACCTGTGGTCATATGATTTAAAATAAAATTAAGGACAAAACACGAGTCATGACATTGTGTGCTTCCTGGTGAGCCTTTTCGGAGGGCTAAATAACGGAAAATCCGAACAATCATCAAATACTGTTGTTATATATTTTCACCATATCACCCATCTCAATCACTCACTCATAAAGAATACTGTACACAATATCTCTCTCTCTCTCTCTCTCTCTCTCTCTCTCGCTCTCGCTCTCGCTCTCGCTCTCGCTCTATCTATCTCTCTCTCTCTGAGTGTTGTGTGAGTGGGTGGTCGTCCAGGGCTGGAGGGCTGGAGAGGCTGAGGGGCTTGGCCTTGTAGACCACACATGGTGCACTCTGCTGGGATAGAGTGGGCTGAGAGGCCTGCCTGTCCACGGCTTCACTCTTAGTCTGGATGAGTGGAGAGGTTGAGTAGAGAGGCTGGCAGGGTTAGGGGAAAGCACTTCAGTTTAGTGTGTGTGTGTGTGATACCTACATAGTGTGTGTGTGTGTGCATGTGTGTGTGTGTCCTCCACCTCACACGAACGCACACACACACGAATGCACAAACACACACACACACACACACAAACACACACTGCTGCCGTGGATACTGAGGACCTGATCTAGTTTCCATGGCTACTGCATGGACAAAGAAAGGGGTCGGCGGGCGACAGGCACCCTCCCCTGGAGAGAGAAATAGGGAGGGAGGGAGGGATAAAGGGGGTATGGAACATGAGCTCATGGGCTCCTGAGTTCTTCTGAAAAAAATAGAATCATAGTTGGATAAATGTAGATATACTAGGATTTTTTTTCCGCAAGGACTTATGTAGGATACTACCCTCTAAATCTCCAATCCAAATCAAAATTCCATACCTAAAACCTTGATTTTTGACAGAATTACCTGAATGGATCCTTACTACCAATGACTATCAAGAAAAAAACCTAAACCTGCAGAAGAAACATAGCAGAACATGGTAATACCATCCAACACAAAACTGAGTGAGTAATAATGTAGCTCAGTTGGTAGAGCATGGCATTTGCAACGCCAGGGTTGTGGGTTTGATTCCCACGGGGGGCCAGTATGAAAAAATATAATAATGTATGCACTCACTAACTGTAAGTCGCTCTGGATAAGAGCGTCTGCTAAATGACTAAAATGTAAATGTAAATGTAATGTTCAGTCTGAATATACTTCTGAAGCCAAAAGTTGAAAGACAATAATCTCTAGGTGATTGTGTTATATAAAGCTTAATAAATAAGGCTACTAAGCTACCAAGCTGCTAGGACAGAACAGACCTGGCTGCAACTTCAATTATCACTGACGTTTGAATTGAGAGGTGTAAAAACTCTAACAATGGCAGCAGAGTTTCACAGCCTCCCCCACCCAAATGCAGAGGCCTTTGAAGCCCCCTTGCGCCATGGCGTATCCCTGGGCAGATGTCATCACAGTACAGCACCTCTTGGATATTCAAAATAACACTGAATGGAATAAGTACAAAAATAAGCTCCTCAAGGACAATCCAGAGGCACTATTTGCAGACTGCTACAAAGAGGGTGTCACGGTTTCGGCCGAGGCTGCTCCTCCTCCTTGTTCGGGCAGGCTTCGGCGGTCGTCGTCCCCGGAGTACTAGCTACCACCATTCGATGTTTCATGTTTGTTTGGTTTTGTCTGTTTGTACACCTGTCCCTTGTTAGTGTTTGATTTTGTTTCCTATTTAGTTATCGTGTGTTGGGTCAGGTGTTATGTGTGATTGTTATGTCAGCTGTTAGCTGTTGGTGGGTTTTCCTCTCATGTTGTTTGTTTTTTGAGAGTCCGCACTGCGTGCGCGTTTCTACTATTTTACGCACTGTTGTGTGTGTGCGTAATTGTTCATGCCTCCCGGTTGGGTTGGCCAGTTACCTGTTTGGAGTTATATTTTGGATCACTAAAGTCTGTTGACGAACGCCCTTGTTCCTGCGCTTGATTTCTCGCACCACATCCACACTCAGCATTCTTGACAGAATCACACATCACACCATGGAATCAGCAGGAGCAACCGCGCCAACGGACATCATGGAGGACCGTCTTCGTGGGCAGGAGGACAGGATCAACCAGATCGGTCACGCCCTGGATCGGGTGATGAACAATCTCCACCGATGGGAAAGCAGCGGGGTACCCACGCCCCCACCTACCGGACCATCCCCATCGGTCAGTCCTCCTGTTCCCCTTCCGGAACCCAGCGGGATTCGGCTCTCGCTCCCGTGGGCGTACGACGGCTCCGCTGCCGGGTGTCAAGGGTTCCTCCTGCAAGTGGAGCTCTACCTCGCCACCGTACACCTGGCGCCCTCGGGACACGAGAGCGTCTCCGCCCTCATCTCCTGTCTTACCGGCAAGGCGTTGGAGTGGGCCAACGCCGAATGGAGGAGAATAGACGCCGCTACTGTTACCTATGCGGAGTTCTCCCGCCGCTTCCGTGCCGTGTTTGACCATCCACCAGAAGGGAAGGCGGCGGGGGAGCGTCTGTTCTACCTCCGACAGGGGATGAGGAGCACACAGGATTTTGCTTTGGAGTTCCGGACTCTAGCGGCAGATGCAGGGTGGAATGAGCGGGCCCTCATAGACCACTTCCGCTGTAGCCTCCGGGAGGACGTCCAGAGAGAGTTGGCGTGCAGGGATACCACGTTGTCGTTTGACCAACTGGTCGACATGGCCATTCGGCTGGACACCCTGCTCGCCACCCGTGGACGTCCCGGGTGGGGGTTGCCCATTCCACCCTCCGGCACCTCCGAGTCGAGCCCTATGGAGCTCGGAGGTGCTGGCGCTAGAGAACGGAGGAGTAGGAACCCGAGGGGGGCCGTTCCCTGCACCAACTGTGGCCGTGGAGGGCACACCGCGGCTAGGTGTTGGGGAGGGTCCCCCGGTGGAGGTGAAGGCAGGCCACGCATTGGGGAGTCCTCCCAGGTGAGTAGGCGCCCTACTTACCCAGAGCTTTCTGTCATTCACATAACCTTGCCTGTTTGTTTTCCACAGGTTGCACCTCGTTCCCAGCATAAGGCGCTAGTAGATTCAGGCGCAGCTGGGAATTTTGTAGATCGCCAGTTCTGTGTAGAGTTAGGGATTCCTCTCCTTCCCGTTGATAAGCCTTTCCCTGTACATGCCCTAGATAGCCGTCCGTTAGGATCTGGGTTAATTAGGGTGGTCACAGCGCCCCTTAGGATGAAGACGCAGGGGGGTCATGAGGAGACGATTCAGCTCTATCTGATTGACTCTCCTGCGTATCCGGTGGTGCTGGGACTTCCCTGGTTGATTACCCATGATCCTACTATTTCGTGGCGAGAGAAAGCTCTTAAAGGGTGGTCTGTTCAGTGTGAGGGGCTATGTCTGGGTGTTTTCATAGGGGCGACCTCGGTGGAGAGTCCAAATCAAATGCCCGCACTGCATATTCCCCCCGAGTATGAGGATTTGACACTGGTTTTTAGTAAGACAAGGGCGGCGCAGCTGCCGCCTCATAGACAGGGGGATTGTGCGATAGATCTCCAGTTAGGAGCAGCACTCCCGCGGAGCCATGTGTATCCCTTGTCTCAAGAGGAGAGGAAGGCGATGGAAACTTACATCGCCGAGTCTCTGAGACAGGGATACATACGGGCCTCCACTTCACCCGCCTCCTCGAGCTTCTTTTTTGTGAAGAAAAAAGATGGAAGTTTGCGCCCGTGTATTGATTACCGCGGTCTCAATCAGATTACGGTGAAGTACAGCTATCCACTTCCTCTGATTGCGACTATGACGGAGTCATTACACGGTGCTCAGTTCTTCACAAAATTGGATCTCAGGAGCGCATATAACTTGGTGCGCATTAGAGAGGGCGATGAATGGAAGACAGCATTTAGCACGACCTCCGGTCATTACGAGTATCTCGTCATGCCATATGGGTTAATGAATGCTCCCTCAGTCTTCCAATCCTTTGTAGATGAGATTTTCCGGGACATGCAGGGGCAGGGAGTAGTCGTGTACATAGACGATATTCTGGTGTACAGTTCTACCCGAGCTGAGCATGTAGCCCTGGTGCGCCGAGTATTGAGGAGGCTGTTGGAGCATGACCTATATGTCAAGGCAGAGAAATGTCTGTTCTTTCAGGAGTCGGTCTCCTTTTTGGGGTATCAGTTGTCTGCGTCAGGGGTGAAGATGGAGGTTGACCGGGTGTCAGCTGTGCGTAATTGGCAAACCCCAACCACTGTGAAAGAGGTGCAACAGTTCTTGGGTTTTGCGAATTACTACCGGAGGTTTATCCGGGGTTTTGGACAGGTGGCAGCTCCCATAACGTCCCTGTTGAAGGGGGGTCCGGTGCGCTTACGGTGGTCAGCTGAGGCGGACAGGGCTTTTGGGAGACTGAAGGACCTGTTTACCTCGGCGCCGGTGCTGGCGCATCCGGATCCCGCTTTACCATTCCAGGTAGAGGTAGACGCGTCTGAAGCCGGTATCGGGGCCGTTCTCTCACAACGGTCTGGCACACCACCTAAACTCCGCCCCCTGTGCTTTTTATTCTAAGAAGCTCAGTCCGGCGGAGCGGAATTATGACGTAGGGGACAGGGAGCTGTTAGCCGTGGTACAAGCCCTAAAGGTGTGGAGGCATTGGTTTGAGGGGGCTCAACACCCTTTCCTCATTTTGACCGACCACCGTAACCTGGAATACATCCGGGCAGCTAGGAGACTGAATCCTCGCCAGGCTCGCTGGACTATGTTTCTAGCCCGGTTTGTATTTAAAATCACTTACATCCCTGGGTCCCAGAACGGGAAGGCAGATGCCCTGTCTCGGCGGTATGACACGGAGGAGAGGTCCGTTGAGCCCACTCCCATACTACCAAAGTCTTGTCTGGTGGCACCGGTGGTATGGAGGTCGATGCAGAGATCGAGCGGGCGTTACGCACCGACCCAAGTCCTCCACAGTGTCCAGTGGGTCGGGCGTACGTTCCGCTCGAGGTGCGCGATCGCCTCATTTATTGGGCTCATACGTCCCCCTCCTCTGGACATCCAGGTATCGGCCGGACAGTTCACTGCCTTAGCACTAAGTACTGGTGGCCAACGTTAGCCAGGGATGTGAGGGTTTATGTCTCCTCCTGTTCGGTGTGTGCCCAGTGTAAGGCGCCCAGACATTTGCCGAGGGGTAAGCTACAACCCCTGCCCGTTCCGCAACGACCCTGGTCCCACCTCTCAGTGGACTTTGTTACAGACCTTCCCCCCTCACAGGGGAATACTACCATCCTGGTCGTTGTGGATCGGTTCTCGAAGGCCTGTCGTCTCCTTCCCATGCCGGGTCTCCCTACTGCCCTACAGACCGCTGAGGCTCTGTTTACCCATGTCTTCCGGCATTACGGGGTACCCGAGGATATAGTGTCTGATCGAGGCCCCCAGTTCACCTCCAGAGTGTGGAGAGCCTTTATGGAACGGTTGGGGGTTTCGGTGAGCCTTACCTCGGGTTACCACCCGGAGAGTAATGGGCAGGTTGAACGTGTCAACCAGGATGTGGGTAGGTTTCTGAGGTCATATTGCCAGGGCCGGCCGGAGGAGTGGGCGAGATATGTTCCCTGGGCCGAAATGGCACAAAACTCTCTCCGCCACTCCTCCACCAAACTAACCCCTTTCCAGTGTGTGTTAGGGTACCAGCCGGTTCTGGCACCTTGGCATGAGAGCCAGATCGAGGCCCCTGCGGTGGATGAGTGGGTGCGGCGCTCGGAGGAGACGTGGAACGCTGCCCACGTTCATCTGCAGCGGGCCATCCGTCGACATAAGACGAGCGCCGATCTCCACCGCAGTGAGGGGCCTGTGTACGCACCTGGAGATCGAGTCTGGCTCTCGACCAGAAACCTGCCCCTCCGCCTACCCTGCCGGAAGCTGGGTCGGCGGTTTGTGGGGCTGTTCAAAGTCCTGAGGAGGTTGAACGAGGTGTGTTACAGCTTAGAACTGCCCATTGATTACAAGAATATTAACCCCTCGTTCCATGTGTCTCTCCTCAGGCCGGTGGTAGCTGGTCCACTCCAGGACTATGAGATAGAGGAGACTCCTCCGCCCCCGTTGGACATCGAGGGGGCTCCGGCGTACACCGTTAGGTCCATCCTTGATTCGAGACGCCGGATGGGGGGTCTCCAATATCTCGTGGAGTGGGAGGGGTACGGCCCGGAGGAGCGGTGCTGGGTGCCGAGGAGGGACATATTAGACCTGTCTCTTCTGACCGAGTTCCATCGGGGTCATCCTACGCGCCCTGCTCCGCGTCTTCCTGGTCGTCCCCGAGGCCGGGGTCGGCGCACGGCTGGAGCCGCGCGTCAAGGGGGGGGGTACTGTCACGGTTTCGGCCGAGGCTGCTCCTCCTCCTTGTTCGGGCAGGCTTCGGCGGTCGTCGTCCCCGGAGTACTAGCTACCACCGTTCGATGTTTCATGTTTGTTTGGTTTTGTCTGTTTGTACACCTGTCCCTTGTTAGTGTTTGATTTTGTTTCCTATTTAGTTATCGTGTGTTGGGTCAGGTGTTATGTGTGATTGTTATGTCAGCTGTTAGCTGTTGGTGGGTTTTCCTCTCATGTTGTTTGTTTTTTGAGAGTCCGCACTGCGTGCGCGTTTCTACTATTTTACGCACTGTTGTGTGTGTGCGTAATTGTTCATGCCTCCCGGTTGGGTTGGCCAGTTACCTGTTTGGAGTTATATTTTGGATCACTAAAGTCTGTTGACGAACGCCCTTGTTCCTGCGCTTGATTTCTCGCACCACATCCACACTCAGCATTCTTGACAGAGGGGAACATCATCAACTTCATTTTCCACACAGACCATCCCCTGGCATGGCACAGTGCTATAAGAGCACACTGCTATAAGAGCCCTCTGTCAAGAGACAGGGTATTGGCCCGGGGTGGAAACTCAGAATACTAGACATTGAGGAAATTGAAACAACCTCTGTCAACGTGTACAAGTCTGGGACAGTCATGGTGCAGGGCATCCTCATGCAGTTCCAGCAGGACTTTTACTGGATCAAAGAGAGAGCACAGCAGGAAAAGCTCTCTCTCTCTGTGACGACTCCCCCATCCTGAGTGAGTCTGATCACACCTCTTCAAACTGTCCTGCAGACGAGGATAGTCCCCCCCCCCCCAAGCACTGAACACACCCAGGTCCCACAACTGCACTGCTCCTCCATCATTGAGAGGGATTAATTCACCGAGCTGGAGAGAGACATGGTGGAGCTCAGAGAGCTGGTCCACACAATCCAGGAAAACACACCCACAGAACAGACCAGCACAACACCACCCCCCCTACAGTACCCAGAGGGCTGAAACAGACCAGCACAACACCACCCCCCCTACAGCACCCAGAGGGCTGAAACAGACCAGCACAACACCACCCCCCCTACAGTACCCAGAGGGCTGAAACAGACCAGCACAACACCACCCCCCCTACAGCACCCAGAGGGCTGAAACAGACCAGCACAACACCACCCCCCCTACAGCACCCAGAGGGCTGAAACAGACCAGCACAACAACACCCCCCCCAATTAGACCCGGAGGGCTGAAGGTGGAGATGGACGGCTGTCTGAGGGAGCTGGCTGCACTCCGGACTGAGGTGAGAGAACTTTAGGAGGAGGGAGAGGAACACATGGCACAGCTAACAGCAGTGAAGGAGGAGGGAGAGAGACACATGGCACAGCTAACAGCAGTGAAGGAGGAGGGAGAGAGACACATGGCACAGCTAACAGCAGTGAAGGAGGAGGGAGAGGAACACATGGCACAGCTAACAGCAGTGAAGGAGGAGGGAGAGAGACACATGGCACAGCTAACAGCAGTGAAGGAGGAGGGAGAGGAACACATGGCACAGCTAACAGCAGTGAAGGAGGAGGGAGAGGAACACATGGCACAGCTAACAGCAGTGAAGGAGGAGGGAGAGAGACACATGGCACAGCTAACAGCAGTGAAGGAGGAGGGAGAGAGACACATGGCACAGCTAACAGCAGTGAAGGAGGAGGGAGAGGAACACATGGCACAGCTAACAGCAGTGAAGGAGGAGGGAGAGGAACACATGGCACAGCTAACAGCAGTGAAGGAGGAGGGAGAGGAACACATGGCACAGCTAACAGCAGTGAAGGAGGAGGGAGAGAGACACAGCTAACAATCCACTGAGGACACACAAAAGCCAGAAATAGAGGAGGGAGAGGTAGCTTAGTGGGTAAGAGCGTTGTGCCAGTAACCAAAGGTCGCTGGTTCTAATCCCCGAGCCGACAAGGTGAAAAATCTGTCGATGTGCCCTTGGGCAAGGCACTTAACCCTAATTGCTCCTGTAAGTCGCTCTGGATAAGAGCGTCTGCTAAATGACTAAAAATGTAAAATGTAAAAAAAATGGTGCTCTTCATTGACTCAAATTGCAAATACATTCAAGAGAAAACACTTATTCCCAAACACAAAATGGCTAAACTCTGGTGCCTTAGGCATGCCCTAGAGCTGTTGTCAGAGGACAGACGAGGGTACCCCAGCCACATTATAATTCACACGGGCACAAACAACCTGAGGGCCCAGCAGGAAAGGGTGGCCAAAGCACTCAAGGGAGTGATTGAAAAAGCTTCTTCCACTTCCCCAACGCACAAGTGGTAATCTCCACCCTGCTACCACGAAAAGACATTCACCTTGCCACCATACAGCGGGTGAATGCAAGCACTTCCCGGGATCAGACCTATGCCCATTCTGCCCCCCCCCCCCACCCCTGCAGCAAGGACCTCAACATGACAGCAGGACATATGCCCAGGCCATGAGCAGAGCAACAGACCCAACCCCCACTAATACGCCCCATCCTGCGACCTGAGAGGAATGTATCAGATACTCAACATGCTCTGCTCCCACCTACCACACGAAAACAACACTAGACACTTTATGGAACACAAAGCTTTTACAATGTCATCCTGGAATATCCAAGGCCTGAGGTCATCTGCCTTTGGCCTAAAGAGCAGGAACCCAGACTTCATCAAAGAAATTGAAAATACAGACATTGTCATCCTACAAGAAACATGGTATAGAGGAGACGGACCCACTGGTTGCCCTCTAGGTTACAGAGAGCTGGTAGTCCCATCCACCAAACTGCCTGGTGCTTAGTCCCCTCCTGTACTCCCTGTTCACCCCACGACTGAGTGGCGAAACACGACTCCAACACCATCATTAAGTTTGCTGATGACAGTGGCAGGCCTGATCACCGACAACGATGAGACAGCTTATAGGGAGGAGGTCAGAGACCTGGCAGTGTGGTGCCAGGACAACAACCTCTCCCTCAATGTGAGCAAGACACAGGATTAACATCGACGGGCCTGTAGTGGAGCAGGTTGAGAGCGTGAAGTTCCTTGGTGTCTACATCACCAACAAACTATCATGGTCCAAACACACCAAGACAGTCGTGAAGAGGGCACGACAACACCTTTTCCCCCTCTGGACACTGAAAAGAATTGGCATGGGTCCCGAGATCCTCAAAAAGTTCTACAGCTGCACCATCGAGAGCATCCTGACCGGTTGCATCATCGCCTGGTATGGCAACTGCTCGGCATCTGACTGTAAGGCACTACAGAGGGTAGTGCGTACGGCCCAGTACATCATTAGGGCCAAGGTTCCTGCCATCCAGGACCTATATACTAGGCAGTGTCAGAGGAAAGCCCAAAAAATTGTCAAAGACTCCAGTCACCCAAGTCATAGACTGTTCTCTCTGCTACCGCACGGCAATTGGTACCGGAGTGCCAAGTCTACGACCAAAAGGCTCCTTAACAGCTTCCACCCCCAAAGCCATAAAACTGCTGAACAATTAATGAAATGGCCACCCGGACAATTTACATTGACCCCGCCCCCCTCCCCCCCCACTCCCCCCCTTTGTTTTTACACTGCTGCTACTCGCTGTCTATTATCTATGCATAGTCACTTTACCCCTACCTACATTACCTCGACTAACCTGTATCCCCGCACATTGACTCGGTACCGGTACCCCCTGTATATAGCCTCGTTTTTGTTATTTTATTGTGTTATATTTTCTTAACTCTTTCTTGAACTGCATTGTTGGTTAAGGGCTTCTAAGTAAGCATTTCGCGGGTAAATAATAAATAATAATAATAATATGCCATTTAGCAGACGCTTTTATCCAAAGCGACTTACAGTCATGCGTGCATACATTTTTTTTTTTTTTTTTTTTGTGCATGGGTGGTCCCGGGGATTGAACCCACTACCTTGGCGTTACAAGCGCCGTGCTCTACCAGCTGAGCTGTGACATGTGACAAATAAAGTTTGATTTGAAACAGGGAAGAGACTCAGGGGGTATTCTAATTTGGTATAGAGCAGACCTAACCCACTCTATTAGATTAATCAAAACAGGAACTTTTTACATCTGGCTAGAAATTAATAAGGAAATTATCTCAATAGAGAAAAATGTCCTCATGTGCGCTACCTATATCCCCCAAATAGAATCCCCATACTTTAACGATGACAGCTTCTCCATCCTAGAGGGGGAGCTCAACCATTTCCAGGCCCAGGGACATGTACTAGTCTGTGGCGACCTAAATGCCAGAACTGGAAAAGAAACTGACATTCTCAGCACACATCGGGACAAACACCTACCTGGAGGTGACATTATTCACTCCCAAATATGCCCCCCTAGACACAACTATGACAAAACAAACAACAAAAATGGGTCACAAGTCCTGCAACTCTGTCGCACGCTGAGTCTGTACATAGTCAATGGTAGGCTTCGAGGAGACTCCTATGGTAGGTACACCTACAGCTCATCCCTTTGCAGTAGTACTGAAGATTACTTTATCACTGACCTCAACCCAGCGTCTCTCAGAGCGTTCACTAACACCCCTATGCAATCACAGCAAAATCACAGTCTACCTGAACAGAGCAATACTCAATCATGAGGCATCAAAGCCAAACGAACTGCACAATATTAAGAAATGCTGTAGATGGAAGGAAAGTAGCGTAGAAAACCTACCAAAAAACAATTTTTTAGACAACTTCCTGGGCAAAACATTACACTGTAATAGTAAAGGTATAAACTTGGCAGTAGAAAACCTAAACAGTATATTTGACCTCTCAGCTTCCCTATCATATCTAAACATGTCAAACAGACAACCTAAGAAAAGTAACAACAGTGACAAATGGTTTGATGAAGAATGCAAAAACCTAAGAATTTTTTTAGAAACCTATCCAACCAAAAACATAGATACCCAGAAAACCTGAGCCTACGCCTTCACTATGGTGAATCACTAAAACAATACAGAAAATCACTACGGAAAAAGAAGGAACAGCACGTCAGAAATCAGCTCAAAGTAATTGAAGAATCCATAGAATCTAACCACTTCTGGGAAAATTGGAACACTAAACAAACAACAACACGAAGAGCTATCTATCCAAAACAGAGATGTATTGGTAAACCACTTCTCCAATCTTTTTGGCCCTATAACAAAGAACAAACAGCAAAAAAATATACATGATCAAATGCAAATCTTAGAAACAACTATTAAAGACTACCAGAACCCACTGGATTCTCCAATTACATTGAATGAACTACAGGATAAAATACAAACCCTCCAACCCAAAAAGGCATGTGATTTAATGGTGTCCTACATGAAATGATAAAATATACAGACCACAAATTCCAATTGGCTATACTTAAACTCTTTAACGTCATCCTCAGCTCTGGCATCTTCCCCAATATTTGGAACCAAGGACTGATCACCCCAATCCACAAAAGTGGAGACAAATTTGACCCAAATAACTACCGTGGGATATGCGTCAACAGCAATCTTGGGAAAATCCTCTGCATTATCATTAACAGCAGACTTGTACATTTCCTCAGTGAAAACAATGTACTGAGCAAATGTCAATTGGCTTTTTACCAAATTACCGTATGACACACCACGTATTCACCCTGCACACCCCAATTGACAAACAAACAAACCAAAACAAAGGCAAAGTATTATCATACTTTGTTTACTTTAAAAAAGGCATGAGGGTCTGCTATGCAAATTGATGGAAAGTGGTGTTGGGGAAAAAGAAATGCGACATCATAAACTCCATGTACACAAACAACAAGTGTGGAGTTACCGCATTTGCCAGGACCACAAATACAAATTCCATCTAGACACCGTTTCCCTAGAGCACACAAATAACTACACTTACCTCGGCCTAAATATCACCGCCACAGGTAATAAACATCAGCGCCACAGGTAACTTCCACAAAGCTGGGAACGATCTAAGAGACAAGGCAAGATGCGCCTTGTATGCCATCAAAAGGAACATAAAATGTGACATACCAATTAGGATCTGGCTAAAAATACTTGAATCAGTTATAGAACCCATTGCCTTTTATGGTTGTGAGGTCTAGGATCTGCACACCAACCAATAATTCACAAAATGGGACAAACACCAAATTGAGACTCTGCATGCAGAATTCTGCAAAAAATATCCTTAGTGTACAACGTAAAACACCAAATAATGCATGCAGAGCAGAATTAGGCCGATACCCACTAACTATCAAAATCCAGAAAAGAGCCGTTAAATTCTATAACCACTTAAAAGGAAGCGATTCCCAAACCTTCCATAACAAAGCCATCACCTACAGAGAGATGAACTTGGAGAAGAGTCCCCTAAGTAAGCTGGTCCTATGGCTCTGTTCAAAAACACAAACAGACTCCACAGAGCCCCAGGACAACAACAACAACACAATTAGACCCAACCAAATCATGAGAAAACAAAAAGAGAATTACTTGACACATTGGAAAGAATTAACAAAAGACCAGAGCAAACTAGAATGCTATTTGGCCCTAAACAGATAGTACACAGTGGCAGAATACCTGACCACTGTGACTGACCCAAACTTAAGGAAAGCTTTGACTATGTACAGACTCAGTGAGCATAGCCTTGCTATTGAGAATGGCCGCCGTAGGCAGACCTGGCTCTCAAGGGAAGACAGGCTACAGTGGTTGAGAAGAGTCCCCTAAGCAAGCTGGTCCTGGAGCTCTGTTCACAAACACAAACAGACAAAATGAGGTGTAAACTTAGCTGCACTTCCTAAGCTCCTGCCAAATGTATGACCATTTTAGAGACACATATTTCCTTCAGATTACAGAGATCCACAAAGAATTCGAAAACAAACCCAATTTTGATCAACTCCCATATCTATTGGGTGAAATACCACAGTGTACCATCACAGCAGCAATTTTTGTGACCTGTTGCCACAAGAAAAGGGCAACCAGTGAAGAACAAACACCATTGTAAATACAACCCATATTTCTGTTTATTTACTTTACTTTAACTATTTGCTCATCGTTATAACACTGTACATAGACATAATATGACATTTGAATTGGCTCTATTCCTTTGAAACTTTTGTGAGTGTAATGTTTACTGTTCAGTTTTGATTGCTTATTTCACCTTAGTTTATCATCTATTTCACGTGCTTTGGCAATGTAAACATATGTTTCCCATGCCAATAAAGCCCTTTAAATTGAATCGAATTAAGAGAGAGAGAGAGAGAGAGAGAGAGAGAGAGAGAGAGAGAGAGAGAGAGAGAGAGAGAGAGAGAGAGAGAGAGAGAGAGAGAGAGAGAGAGAGAGAGAGAGAGAGAGAGAGAGAGAGAGAGAGAGAGAGAGAGAGAGAGAGAGAGGGAGATCTGAAGCATCACCTGTCCTGTAGTCAAACCATTCTCTCCCTCCACTCCCCCCTCCTCTCCCCCATTCTCATTACCACACCTAATTACCTAATTAGGGAAGTGTCAAACTACACCCACCACCTCCCCTCCTTCTGTCCCTGCCCCCTCTTCCTCTCTATCCATCTCACCTGTTGAATCATTGAGTTAGTTTACCCCTTGAGGGGATTCTCAATCAGTTTTCAATCAGGAAGGTGGTTTGTTGTTTAAATATTGTGCTATACTGGGTTTCACCACTGCTGAGAAAAAAAACAGCATAGACCAGCATAAATTTCAAGCTGGTCTATGCTGGTCAGTGCTGGTTGGATGGCTGGTCTGAACAGTATGGTCTAGCTGGTTATGTTGGCAGACCAGCCTTCGTAGTGTTTTCGCTGGTGACCAGCCTTCGTTGTGTTTTGGACAATGGTGACCAGCCTTCATTTGACATTTGACATTTTAGTCATTTAGCAGACGCTCTTATCCAGAGAGACTTACAGTTAGTGAGTGCATACATTATACACATGCCTTCACTGTGTTTTTGCTGGTGATCAGAATTCACTGTGTTTTTGCACGGGGTCGACCAGTGAAAACACTAGCACGGTCATTGTGGTCGATTGTGCAGCATCGGGTAACATTTATGTTTACACTATTATAGTGGGTAACCTTTTGAGGTGTGTTGGACTTAAAAATCATACAATGTGATTTTCTGGATTTTTGTTTTAGATTCCGTCTCTCAGAGTTGACGTGTACCTATGATAAAAAGTACAGACCTCTACATGCTTTGTAAGTAGGAAAACCTGCAAAATCGGCAGTGTACCAAATACTTGTTCTCCCCACTGTACATACAATTTGATTGTTTAACATGCTAGATAGCACTATTTGCACCTTTTGCGCTATTTGTAAGTGAATAGCCTTTATTTGTTACAGATACTAATTCATTGAATAGCAATAGCTACAGTTGAAGTTGGAAGATTACATATACTTAGGTTGGAGTCATTAAAACTTGTTTTTCAACCACTCCACAAATGTCTTGTTAACAAACTATAGTTTTGGCAAGTCGGTTAGGACATCTGCTTTGTGCATGACACAAGTAATGTTCCCAACAATTGTTTACAGACAGATTATTTCACTTATAATTCACTGTATCACAATTCCAGTGGGTCAGAGGTTTACATACACTAAGTTGACTGTGCCTTTAAACAGCTTGGAAAATTCCAGAAAATGATGTCATGGCTTTAGAAGCTTCTGATAGGCTAATTGACATAATTTGAGTCAATTGGAGATGTATCTGTGGATGTATTTCAAGGCCTACCTTCAAACACAGTGCCTCTTTGCTTGACATCATGGGAAAATCAAAATAAATCAGCCAAGACCTCAGAAAACAATTGTAGACCTCCACAAGTCTGGTTCATCCTTGGGAGCAATTTCCAAACGCCTGAAGGTACCATGTTCATCTGTACAAACAATAGTACGCAAGTATAAACACCATGGGACCACGCAGACATCATACCGCTCAGGAAGGAGACACGTTCTATCTCCTAGAGATGAACGTACTTTGGTGCGAAAAGTGCAAATTAATCCCAGAACAACAGCAAAGGACCTTGTGAAGATGCTGGAGGAAACAGGTACAAAATTATCTATATCCACAGTAAAACGAGTCCTATATCGACATAACCTGAAAGGCTGCTCAGCAAGGAAGAAGCCACTGCTCCAAACCGCCATAAAAAAGCCAGACTACGGTTTGCAACTGCACATTGGGACAAAGATTGTCATTTTTGGAGAAATGTCCTCTGGTCTGATGAAACAGAAGTAGAACTGTTTGGCCATAATGACCATCGTTATGTTTGGAGGAAAAAGGGGGTCGCTTGCAAGCCGAAGAACACCATCCCAACCGTGAAGCACGGGGGTGGCAGAATCATGCTGAGGGTGCTTTGCTGCAGGAGGGACTGGTGCACTTCACAAAATAGATGGCATCATCATGAGGAAGGAAAATTATGTGGATATATTGAAGCAACATCTCAAGACATCAGTCAGGAAGTTAAAGCTTGGTCGCAAAATTGGTCTTCCAAATTGACAATGACCCCAAGCATACTTCCAAAGTTGTAGCAAAATGGCTTAAGGACAACAAAGTCAAGGTATTGGAGTGGCCATCACAAAGCCCTGACCACAATCATATAGAATAACTTATTCTTATTGTGGGAAGCTTGTGGAAGGCTGGTCACCAGCGAAAACACAACAAAGGCTGGTCACCAGCGAAAACACAACAAAGGCTGGTTACCAACAAAAACACAACAAAGGCTGGTCACCAGCGAAAACACAACAAAGGCTGGTTCTATATCGTGGAGCTCCGCCCCATAGGGGAGCTCTGCTCCTAGTGGTTTACCCTCTGCCCTAAGGCAGCATCAGCCTGAGACAAAATTATGCACACACCTGCAGCCAATAGGAGTACAGGTGTCCCTATAAGAGGGGATGCCTCCCCTCAATCTGCCTCCCTTTATCTTCAGCGACTGGACTAGACTGAAGAAGCCAAGAAGAGACGAAGAGAAGACTCAGGACGAAGAAAACGCCGTCGATTTTCCAGATCATCGACGTCGTCCTACAATGAGCACACCAAGCTTATCCATAGGGTAAGTATTTAACAAAAGCTCTTTTCAGAGCTCAATGTCGCTGTTCCCCTTGGCGGCTGTCAGCCCCCCCGACATATGTTTCGTGGGTCGAGGGACACAGCACGCCAGGGACGGCCTCATTAATCCCCCACTATGCGCCAGCTGCGCCCTCCTTTTTTGAAGGAGTGGAAGCAGCGTTGGGCATTTTTAGGGAGGATATTCCTCTTGAGGATGTGCTATCAGTGTTAGTCTCAGCTTCTGAGGCATCATCTGAATGCGCTGACTCAGGAGATGACAGGGCTATTGGGGAAGAAATGAATATTCTATTGGAACAATTCATTACACTGACCCAGATGTTTAATACCCCTTTTCCTTCGGGAAATTGTGAGGTCATTACATCCCTGGATGATGACGCCACAGCCTCTCTGTGCTCTGAATTCTCAGGTCTCATTGAGTGGGCTGCTAAACAGCGGGAGATTAAGCTGCCCCCCATTCCCTCCAACCCGGAAGTGGATATGAGGAAGGGCGGCCGTTACTCTCGCTACAGCTTGGCGTCAGACGGCAGCCTCCAGCAGCAAGGGAGCGGGCCTCGCCCCCCCCTGCAGTGCCAGAGGTGCCGGCGAGAGAGGTCATTAAAGCGTCATCCTGGCATCACCCGAAGGGCGGCCAGAAGAGACGCCGTTTATGACAGGCGAGGGGGAGAGAACGGAAGACGGCACAGCGCCTGCTGTGACCGAGCCCACTGTCCTCCCCCACCCTACCGTTGAGTGTATGGATGAGAATGTTTTTTGTTGATGTGTGTAATAAAGAGTTGGCTCTACTTGACACTGTCAAAAAAGAGCCCCTTTTCCATAATACATCCGAGAGCGTTCGACCTTCCTCACTCTCGCTCTCTCTCTTACCGCTATGAGTGCAGCTCAGCCCACCATGGTGCGTTGCTGAATGCACACATAAGGCAGGTATATAAAAGGTATTAAGTGTACCTTATAAAGACCTCACTTTACAGACTCCTAGGAGTGCTGTAGTGAGTGTCTCACATAGCAGGCTGCAGTCTCAGCCAGATAATGGCATGATGACGCGACCGCTATTCGGGACGGCGCTCTGTCTCAGGCTAACGCCTCAGTCAGTGCAGTTCAGACCTGTGCTGCGTTCACGGAGGGCCTGATTACTACGGTTACGGGCGTAATCAACGTATCGGCGCCCCCGTTTCTCTCAGAACACGCTGATAATAACCACATTGGGGATGGCGCACTATCACAGACTAAGGTCTCTGTTAGTACGACCCAGACCCATGCTGCGTTCAAGAAGGGCCCGATTACCACGGTCACGAAGGTGCCCAGTGTATCGGCGCCCCCACCTTTTTCTGAACGCGCCCAGGCTCACCACACTGAGTGTAGTTCAGCCCACCAGAGGTGCAGAGCTGAACGCACACAGGAGGTGAAAGGAGGAATAATATCTAGACGCCGTCTTGGTTTATCTCAAAGAGACCTCACATTACAGACTTCAAGGAGTACTGTAGTGAGTGCCTCTCATAGCAGGCTGCAGTCTCAGTCAGGAGACATGATGACGCAGCCGCTAGTTGGGGATGGCGCACTATCGCAGACTAAGGTCTCGGTTAGTGCGATTCAGACCCATGCTGCGTTCACGGAGGGCCCGATTACCACGGTCACGAAGGTGCCCAGTGTATCGGCGCCCCCACTTTCCTTTGAACGCGGTAATACTCACCACACTGAGCGTGACTCAACCCACCAGGGGTGCAGAGTTGAACACACACAGAAGGTGAAAGTTAAGAAGGTATCAAGGTGCCGCCTTGTTTTACCTCACAGAGACCTCATACTACAGACTTCTAGGAGTACTGTAGTGAAGGGCTCTGATAGCGAATTGCAGTCACCTAAGATGACGCAATCGCTTGCTGGGGATGGTGCCCTGCCGCAGGCTGTGGCCTCGGTCAGCGCAATTCAGACCCGCGATGCGTTCAAGGAGGGCAGGAATACGACGGTTACGGGTTTAACCGACGTCCCTGCTCCTCTTTCTTTCTCAGAACGCATTAATAGTTCCTCTCCCTTTCACGGGAGGCCCACCTTGGGCTGTTCCACCACTTCAATGTTGGGGAACAGTGGCGGTAAGGGCCATAGAGGAATACAGGTCCTTCCTACTGGATGCACCACAGCTTCGCGCCCAGCCACTTTCTCTGCATTGCTGGCAGTGGCGAAGAAGCTGCACCCTCTCATGCTGGCTAGAACAGACGTTGCAGAAGGGTTATGCTCTCCAATTCCACCGGACCCCACCCCCGTTCAGGGGAGTGGTGGAGACGGTGATGAAAACGCCAGACAAAGTGGCCGCTCTGATGGCAGAGATTACGGAACTTTTGGCGAAGGAGGCGGTGACAGTAGTTCCCCGGGAACAAAGGCACAAAGGGCTATATTCGCCTTATTTCCTAGTGCCCAAAAAGACGGGGGGAGTGAGGCCGATTTTGGATTTACGCATTCTCAACGAGAGCATAACCAAACGGCCCTTCCGAATGCTAACGACAAAACGTCTGCTGGAATGTGTCCAGAGAGGGGACTTTTGTACGAGCATAGACCTAAAGGACGCGTACTTTCATGTGCCGGTTCAGCCGCGTCACAGGAAGTTTCTGCGGTTCGCCTTTCAAGGGGTGGCATTCGAATACACGAGCGGTTCGCCTTTCAAGGGGTGGCATTCGAATACACGAGGATGCCATTTGGGTACGCCCTGGCACCTCGCACATTTTCCAAGTGTGTGGAGGCGGCATTGGAACCGTTGCGTCGTCAGGGAATACGGCTACTAGCCTACCTGGACGACCGACTGGTTATTGCCCCGTCAGCAGAGCTGGCGATCACTCACACAACACAGACAGTGATAATAATAATAATAATATGCCATTTAGCAGACACTTTTATCCAAAGCGACTTACAGTCATGCGTGCATACATTTTTTGTGTATGGGTGGTCCCGGGGATCGAACCCACTACCTTGGCGTTACAAGCGCCGTGCTCTACCAGTTGAGCTACAGAGGACCTACAGTGATACATCTCACAAGTCTGGGGTTTGCTGTGAATTGGAAAAAGAGCGCGCCCTGGCACACTCATCAGATTGTCTACCTGGGGATACAGCTAGACACTGTGAAGATGAGGGCTCGAATTTCGGACCCCCGAAGGGTAGCCTTGTTGCTAGCCCTGAGGAAGTGTCGTCCGAATCACACGGTGACGGCGCTGTCGATCATGTCACTTTTGGGTCTCATGTCGTCAGCCCACTCTGTGGTTCCGCTGGGACTCCTGCATATGCGCAGGATGCAGCGATGGTTCGCCCAACTAAGACTAGACCCTTTGTGTCAACGTCATCGGTTGGTGGTGGTTCCACTCTCGCTCAGTGCAGATCTGAACTATTGGAGAAACCCGCGCGTTCTCACGCACGGAGTCCCGATAGGAAAGGTGTCCTCTCACATCCCAGTATTCACGGATGCGTCCCTGACAGGATGGGGAGGGACATGTCAGACTCAAGCGATAGGAGGTGTGTGGCCTCAATCAGGTCGTCATATCAACCTCTTGGAGTTGGAAACGGTTCGACTGGTTTTGACCCACTTCGCGTCTACCCTTCGGGGTCGCGATGTGCTGGTCTGGTCAGACAACCGGACCACAGTAGCTCACATAAATCGCCAAGGAGGAGTCAGGTCTCCTGCTCTCCATCGGGCGGCAGAGGAATTGTGGCTGTGGGCTCACGAGCACCTTCGCTCATTGAGAGCAGCACACATTCCGGGCTACTTGAACGTAGGAGCAGACCTCATGTCAAGAGGGGGTCCTTGAGATGACGAGTGGTGCCTGCATCCGGACATTGTTCTCCAGATTTGGGAACAATTCGGGAGAGCCCAGGTGGACCTATTCGCATCACGTGTGAACGCGCAATGTCCTCTGTGGTTCTCTCTGAGGGAAGAGGACGAACCGCCACTGGGAAGGGACGCCTTTGCGCACAAACCATGGCCGAGAGTTCTCCTGTATGCATTCCCTCCGCTGTCCTGCATTCTCCCACTGCTAGCCAGGGTGAGGTCAGGGGGGCTGTCAGTGATACTGATAGCGCCCGATCGCCCGGGGGCTCCGTGGTTTGCGGAGATGAGTCAGATGTTGATTGCGCCACCTTGGCCAATTCCACATCGACGGGACGCGTTGTCTCAGGCGGGAGGCACGATAGGGAAATTGCCCATAATCGGCCAACCACTGAAGGCCTGGCTGCTGAGAGGGACAGGCTAGAGCGCCGTGGGTTATCTGATGCAGTGATCAGGACCATACAGGGTTCACGTGCCAGTTCCACTTCTAAGATGTATGCCAGTAGATGGAACGTGTTTTCACGATGGTGTGTCACACAAGGTGTAGACCCCATGAGCTGTCAGGTGGAGAGAGAGAGAGAGAGCAGAGAGACAGAGAGAGAGAGAGAGAGAGAGAGAGAGAGAGAGAGAGCGAGAGAGAGAGGAGAGAGAGAGAGAGAGAGAGAGAGAGAGAGAGAGAGAGAGAGAGGAGAGAGAGAGAGAGAGAGAGAGAGAGAGAGAGAGAGAGAGAGAGAGAGAGAGAGAGAGAGAGAGAGAGAGAGAGAGAGAGAGAGAGAGAGAGAGAGAGAGAGAGAGAGAGAGAGAGAGAGAGAGAGAGAGAGGAGAGAGAGAGAGAGAGAGAGAGAGAGAGAGAGAGAGAGAGAGAGAGAGGAGAGAGAGAGAGAGAGAGAGAGAGAGAGAGAGAGAGAGAGAGAGAAGAGAGAGACAGAGAGAGAGAGGGGGAGAGGGATCTGAAGCATCACCTGTCCTGTAGTCAAACCTTTCTCTCCCTCCACTCCCCCCTCATCTCCCCCATTCTCATTACCACACCTAATTACCTAATTAGGGAAGTGTCAGACTACACCCACCACCTCCCCTCCTTCTGTCCCTGCCCCCTCTTCCTCTCTATCCATCTCACCTGTTGAATCATTGAGTTAGTTTACCCCTTGAGGGGATTCTCAATCAGTTTTCAATCAGGAAGGTGGTTTGTTGTTTAAATATTGAAAAACAGCATATTCCAGCATACATTTTAAGCTGTTGTATGATGGTCAGTACTGGTCAGATGCATGGTCTAGCTGGTTATGCTGGAAGATCAGCCTTCGTTGTGTTTTCGCTGGTGACCAGCCTTAATTGTGTTTTTCGCCCTCACCCACCTGGACAAAAGTATATACCAATGTAAGAGTGCTGTTCATTGACTACAGCTCAGCGTTCAACACCATAGTCACCTCCAAGCTCATCACCAAGCTCTGGACCCTGGGACTGAACACCTCCCTCTGCAACTGGATTCTGGACTTCCTGACGGGCCGTACCCAGGCTGTGAGAGTAGGCAACAACACATCTGCCACGCTGACCCTCAACACGGGGGCCCCTACAGGGGTGTGTGCTTAGTCCTGTCCCGTACTCCCTGTTCACCCATAACTGCATGGCCGTGCACGACTCCAACACCATCATCAAGTTTGCTGACAACGCGATGGTGGTAGGACAGTTCACCGATGACAATGAGGCAGCCTATAGTGAGGAGTTCATTGAGGTGCCAGGACAACAACCTCTCCCTCAACTTCAGCAAGACAAAGGAGCTGATGGTGGACTAGAGGAAACAGAGGGGCGAGCTCGTCCCCATCCACATCAATGGGGCTGTAGTGGAGCGGGTCGAGAGCTTGAAGTGCCTCTGTGTCCACATCACTAAGGAATTAACATTGTCCACACCCACACAGTTGTGCAGAGGACATTACAAGTTTGTGAGGGTTTTAGGAGCCAAGCTTAATTTCTTCAGCCTCCTGAGGTTGAAGAGGCGCTGTTGCGCCTTCTTCACCACACAGTCTGTGTGGGTGGACGATTTCAGATCGTCAGTGATGTGTACGCCGAGGAACTTGAATCTTTCCACCTGCTCCACAGCGGTCCCGTCGATGTGGATAGGGGCGTGCTCCCTCTGCTGTTTCCTGAAGTCCACGATCAGCTCCTTTGTTTTGTCGACAATGAGGGAGAGGTTATTTTCCTGGCATCACACTCCCAGGGCCTTCAGCTCCTCTCTGTAGGCTGTCTCGTCATTGTTGGTAATCAAGCCTACTACTGTTGTGTCGTCTGCAAACTTGATGATTGAGTTGGAGGTGTGCATGGCCATGCAGTCATGGGTGAACAGGGAGTACAGGAGGGGGCTGAGCACGCACCCTTGTGGGCCCCCTGTGTTGTTTCCTACCTTCACCACCTGGGGGTGGCCCGTCAGGAAGTCCAGGACAAAGTTGCACAGGGCGGGGTTCAGAACCAGGACCCTGAGCTTAATGATGAGCTTGGAGGGTACTATGGTGTTGAACGCTGATGAACAGCATTGAACAGCATTCTTAACTTGTTATTCCTCTTGTCCAGATGGGATAGGACAGTGTGCAGTTCGATGGCGATTGCATCGTCTGTGGATCTATTGGGGTGGTCAGCAAATTGAAGTGGGTCTAGGGTGTCAGGCAAGGTAGAGGTGATATGATCCTTAACTAGCCTCTCAAAGCACTTCATGATCACAAAAGTGAGTGCTACGGGGCGATAGTCATTTAGTTCAGTTACCTTTGCTTTCTTGGGTACAGGAACAATGGTGGACATCTTGAAGCAAGTGGGGACAGCAGACTGGGATAGGGAGAGATTGAATATGTCCGTAAATACTCCAGCCAGCGGGTCTGCGCATTCTTGTGAGGACACGGCTAGGGATGCCGTCTGGGCCGGCAGCCTTGAGAGGGTTAACATGCTTAAATATCTTACTAACGTCGGCCACAGAGAAGGAGAGCCCACAGTCCTTGGTAGCGGGCCGCGTCGGTAGCACTGTGTTATCCTCAAAGTGGGCGAAAAAGGTGTTTAGCTTGTCCGGAAGCAAGACGTCGGTGTCTGCAACGTGGCTGGTTTTCCCTTTGTAGTCTGTGATTGTCTGTAGACCCTGTCACATACGTCTCGTGTCTGAGCCATTGATTTGCGACTCCACTCTGTCTCTATAATGACGTTTTGCCTGTTTGATTGCCTTACGGAGGGAATAACTACACTGTTTGTATTCGGCCATATTCCCAGTCACCTTGCCATGGTTAAATGCGGTGGTTCGCGCTTTCAGTTTTGCACGAATGCTGCCACCTATCCACGGTTTCTGGTTAGGGTAGGTTTTAATAGTCACAGTGGGAACAACATTTCCTATACACTTCCTAAAAAACTCAGTCACTGTATCTGTGTATTTGTCGATGTTATTCTCGTAGGCTACTCGGAACATATCCCAGTCCGTGTGATCAAAACAATCTTGAAGCGTGGATTCCGATTGGTCAGACCAGCATTGAATAGTCCTTAGCACGGGTACTTCCTGTTTGAGTTTCTGCCTATAGGAAGGGAGGAGCAAAATGGAGTCGTGATCAGATTTGCTGAAGGGAGAGAGCGGGAGGGCCTTGTAGGCATCCCAGAAGTTGGAGTAGCAGTGGTCAAGTGTTTTTCCTAAGTAAGTACTGCAGTCAATGTGTTGATAGAAGTTCAGTAGCATTTTACTCAAATTTGCTTTGTTAAAATCCCCAGCTACAATAAATGCGGCCTCATGATATGTGGTTTTGTTTGCATAAAGTCCAGTGAAGTTATTTGAGAGCCGTCTTGGTATCGGCTTGAGGGGTAATATACACGGCTGTGAATATAACCGAAGATAATTCCCTTGGGAGGTAATACGGTCTGCATTTGATTGTGAGGTATTCTAGGTCGGGTGAACAAAAGGACTTGAGTTCCTGTATGTAATCACAATCACAGTGGTTAATCATGAAACAAACACCCCCGTCTTTCTTCTTCCCGGAGAGTTATTTATTCCTGTCTGTTCGATGCACTGAGAACCCAGCTGGCTGTATGGACAAAGACAGTCTATCCCGAGAGAGCCATGTTTCCGTGAAACAGAGTATGTTACAATCCCCGATGTCTCTCTGGAAGGAGATTCTCACCCTGAGCTCGTCTACTTTATTATCCAGAGACAGAACATTAGTGAGTAATATACTCGGAAGCGGTGGATGGTGTGCGCGCCTCCTGAGTCGGACTAGAAGTCCACTCCGAATACCTTTTCTCCGCCGGCGGTGTTTTGGATCAGCCTCTGGAATCAGTTCAATTGCCCTGGGGGTACGAACAAAGGATCCAATTCGGGAAAGTCGTATTCCAGGTCGTAATGCTGGTGTGTTACCGCCGCTCTGATATTCAAAAGTTATGTCCGGCTGTAAGTAATAACACAAAACATTTCCTGGGCTAATAATGTAAGAAATAACACACACAAAAACAAAATACTGCAAAGTTGCTTAGGAGCTAGAAGCAGAGCTGCCATGTCTGTTGGCGCCATTAAACATTACCGCTTGGTACGGCGACTGCAAGGCACCCAACCACAAGGCACTACAGATGCTGGTGAGAACGGCCCAGTACATCACTGGAGCCTTGCTCCATGCTATCCCGGACCTACAGTGGGGAAAAAAAGTATTTAGTCAGCCACCAATTGTGCAAGTTCTCCCACTTAAAAAGATGAGAGAGGCCTGTAATTTTCATCATAGGTACACGTCAACTATGACAGACAAAATGAGGGAAAAAAATCCAGAAAATCACATTGTAGGATTTTTTATGAATTTATTTGCAAATTATGGTGGAAAATAAGTATTTGGTCAATAACGAAAGTTTCTCAATACTTTGTTATATACCCTTTGTTGGCAATGACACAGGTCAAACGTTTTCTGTAAGTCTTCACAAGGTTTTCACACACTGTTGCTGGTATTTTGACCCATTCCTCCATGCAGATCTCCTCTAGAGCAGTGATGTTTTGGGGCTGTCGCTGGGCAACACGGACTTTCAACTCCCTCCAAAGATTTTCTATGGGGTTGAGATCTGGAGACTGGCTAGGCCACTCCAGGACCTTGAAATGCTTCTTACGAAGCCACTCCTTCGTTGCCCGGGCGGTGTGTTTGGGATTATTGTCATGCTGAAAGACCCAGCCACGTTTCATCTTCAATGCCCTTGCTGATGGAAGGAGGTTTTCACTCAAAATCTCACGATACATGGCCCCATTCATTATTTCCTTTACACGGATCAGTCGTCCTGGTCCCTTTGCAGAAAAACAGTCCCAAAGCATGATGTTTCCACCCCCATGCTTCACAGTAGGTATGGTGTTCTTTGGATGCAACTCAGCATTCTTTGTCCTCCAAACACGACGAGTTGAGTTTTTACCAAAAAGTTATATTTTGGTTTCATATGACATTCTCCCAATCCTCTTCTGGATCATCCAAATGCACTCTAGCAAACTTCAGACGGGCCTGGACATGTACTGGCTTAAGCAGGGGGACACGTCTTGCACTGCAGGATTTGAGTCCCTGGCGGCGTAGTGTGTTACTGATGGTAGGCTTTGTTACTTTGGTCCCAGCTCTCTGCAGGTCATTCACTAGGTCCCCCCGTGTGGTTCTGGGATTTTTGCTCACCGTTCTTGTGATCATTTTGACCCCACGGGGTGAGATCTTGCGTGGAGCCCCAGATCGAGGGAGATTATCAGTGATCTTGTATGTCTTCCATTTCCTAATAATTGCTCCCACAGTTGATTTCTTCAAACCAAGCTGCTTACCTATTGCAGATTCAGTCTTCCCAGCCTGGTGCAGGTCTACAATTTTGTTTCTGGTGTCCTTTGACAGCTCTTTGGTCTTCGCCATAGTTGAGTTTGGAGTGTGACTGTTTGAGGTTGTGAACAGGTGTCTTTTATACTGATAACAAGTTCAAACAGGTGCCATTAATACAGGTAACAAGTGGAGGACAGAGGAGCCTCTTAAAGAAGAAGTTACAGGTCTGTGAGAGCCAGAAATCTTGCTTGTTTGTAGGTGACCAAATACTTATTTTCCACCATAATTTGCAAATAAATTCATAAAAAATCCTACAATGTGATTTTCTGGATTTCTTTTTCTCAATTTGTCTGTCATAGTTGACGTGTACCTATGATGAAAATTACAGGCCTCTCTCATCTTTTTAAGTGGGAGAACTTGCACAATTGGTGGCTGACTAAATACTTTTTTTCCCCACTGTATATACCAGGTGGTGTGAGAGAAAGGCCCAAAAAATTGTCAAAGACTCCAGCCACCCAAGCCATAGACTGTTCTCTCTGCTACAGCACGGCAAGCGGTACCAGTGCAAGTCTGGAACCAACAGGACACTGAACAGCTTCTATCCCCAAGCCAAGACTTCTAAATAAAGTTCCATTCTGAAATTATTATTAACCCCTTGACATTGTCCACATGTTGTTGTGTTACAGCCTGAATTTACAATGGCTTAAATTGAAATTCCGTGTCACTGGCCTACACACAATACCCCATAATGTTTTTATGGAATTATGTTTTTGAAATGTTTACAAATTAATTAAAATTAATTAAGTATAGAACCCCTTTGTTATGGCAAGTTCAGGAGTAAGAATGTACTTAAAAAGTAACATAATAAGTTGCATGGAGTCTGTGTGCAATAACAATGTTGGTGGGGGGGGGGGGGGTATCCTACTACTGTAAATAGTCTGTACATTAAATAGTCTCCTGCTACTGTAAATTGTATGTAAATTAAAATAGTCTCCTACTACTATAAATAGTCTGTAAATTCAATAGTCTCCTACTACTGTAGATAGTCTGTAAATTCAATAGTCTCCTGCGACTGTAAATAGTCTGTGAATTTGATAGTCTCCTACTACTGTAAATAGTCTGTATATTTAATAGTCTACATGTACTGTTAATAGTCTGTGAATTAAATTAAAAGCAGATATGGGATATACATATTAAAATAAATTATAAATATAGTTTATTTATTTATTGTCCTTTCATGATGGAACGGTCCCCAACCCTATATCCTAGACACCCACCTGAGCGACCCATACACTAAGGAGAAATCCTTATCTGTTTTATAGGCCTACTGCAAGTAGCCCATACGCAGCCAAAACAGAAAGATAAATGCAGTCAGAGACAAACTAAAGCAGCACCGCCCCCTCAAGATTCTGAGCCTGCCTGGCAGGCTTGGTCCTACAAAGGCAAAAGCCCCCAGATGGGTGAGCATAATATACAAGGAACGTCTCAAAGCTGCTATTGAGAACCTTGTACCTAGCCGATGGGGAATCCGGTGGGGTACCCCCACCCAGGTAGTGGCAGTGCTGGCAACACTGGCTGCAGTAACCCATTGGGAGGAGGTCACACTCGGACAATCAGAGAGGGGGCATGTTATAATGGCCCTGGTGGCACACAAAAAAATCATAGGTCTGACTGCACAGAGATGCAGGGAAAATGGTCACAACGGGAGACCAGAGGATGTGTGTTTAAGGGGATGAGCTCCATCAGCTAGGACTTGACATTGGTTCATCAAATCTCAACCGTTGTTGCTTAATTTTGCCTTCTCAAACAGTGCCTTCGGAAATTATTCAGACCCCTTGACTTTTTCCACATTTTGTTATGTTACAGCCTTATTCTAAAATGGATTAACCTCTACGGGATCGGTGTCCCGTATACGGGACGGTTGAGCTAACGTGCGCTAATGTGATTAGCATGACTGTTGTAAGTAACAGCAAAACTTTCCAGGACATAGACATGTCTTATATGGGCAGAAAGCTTAAATTCTTGTTAATCTAACTGCACTGTCCATTTTACAGTAGCTATTATGGTGAAAAAATACCATGCTAATGTTTGAGGAGAGTGCACAACAACAAAAAACGTATCACGGCAACTGGTTTGATACATTCACCTCTGAAGGTAAATAATGTACTTACATTCAGTAATCTTGCTCTGATTTGTCATCCTAAGGGTCCCAGAGATAAAATGTAGCATAGTTTTGTTTGATAAAATCCATTTTTATATTCCAATATAGGATCTGGGTTCTACAGTTTGAACCCCTGCTGTCTCTGGCTCCACACCCACCTCGCCCGGCCATCTAGATGTGTGAAAGTTAGTGTATAAGCTAATGATCCATCATGTATGACATTCCTGGGAGTGTGTAAACATACATTTTGTATTACCATATCATTGTTGTATGTTCTCTATGGTTATGTACTTGAAAATGTATCAATTGACCAATTTGGCACATTTGGGAAGACTTCATACAATATAGTCCAGTATTGCAACGCTTCATTGGATCAATCTGAAACTTTACACACACTGCTTCCATCTAGTGGCCAAAATCTGAATTGTGTCTAAACTGCAATATTATATTGTGGCCTTTCTCTTGCATTTCAAAGATGATGGAACAAAAAAATAAATAGAAAACTCATGTTTTTTTGTTTGTATTATCTTTTACCAGATCTAATGTGTTATATTCTCCTACGTTAATTTCACATTTCCACAAAGTTCAGTGTTTCCTTTCAAATGGTATCAAGAATATGCATATCCTTGCTTCAGGTCCTGAGCTACAGGCAGTTAGATTTGGGTATGTCATTTTAGGTGAAATTTGAAAAAAAGGGCTAGATCCTTTAACAAAAATCCTCCGCAATCTACACACAATACACCATAATGACAAAGCAAAAACATGTTTTTAGAAATGTTTGCTAATTTATTTTAAAAAATCAAAACATCAGTACCTTATTTATATAAGTATTCAGACCCTTTGCTATGAGATTCGAAATTGAGCTCAGGTGCATCCTGTTTCCGTTGATCATCCTTGAGATGTTTCTACAACTTGATTGGAGTCCACCTGTGGTAAATTCAATTGATTGGACATGATTTGGAAAGGCACACACCTGTCTATATAAGGTCCCAGAGTTAACAGTGCGTGTCAGAGCAAAAAACAAGCCATGAGGTCAAAGGAATTGTCCGTAGAGCTCCGTGACAGGATTGTGTCGAGGCACAGATCTGGGGAAGGGTAGCAAAAAATGTCTGCAGCATTGAAGGTCCCAAAGAACACAGTGGCCTCCATCATTCTTAAATGGAAGAAGTTTGGAACCACCAAGACTCTTCTTAGAGCAGGCCGCCATGCCAAACTGAGCAATCGGAAGAGAAGGGCTTTGGTCAGGGAGGTGACCAAGAACCCAATGGTCACTCTGACAGAGCTCCAGAGTTCCTCTGTGGAGATGGGAGAACCTTCCAGAAGGACAACCATCTCTGCAACACTTCACCAATCAGGCCTTTATGGTAGAGTGGCCAGACGGAAACCACTCCTCAGTAAAAGGCACATGACAGCCCGCTTGGAGTTTGCCAAAAGGCACCTAAAGGACTCACAGACCATGAGAAACAAGATTATTTGGTCTGATGAAACAAAGATTGAACTCTTTGGCCTGAATGCCAAACATCACGTCTGGAGGAAACCTGGCACCATCCCTACCGTGAAGCATGGTAGCAGCTGCACCGTGCAGTGGGGATGTTTTTCAGAGGCAGGGACTGGGAGACTAGTCAGGATCAAGGGAAAGATGAACGGAGTAAAGTACAGAGAGATCGTTGATGAAAACCTGCTCCAGAGCGCTCAGGACCTCAGACTGGGTGAAGGTTCACCTTCCAACAGAACAACGACCCTAAGCGCACAGCCAAGACAACGCAGGAGTGGCTTCGGGACACATCTCTGAATGTCCTTGAATGGCCCAGTCAGAGCCCAGACTTGAACCCGATTGAACGTCTCTGGAGAGACTTGAAAATAGCTGTGCAGAAACGTTCCCTATCCAACCTGACAGAGCTTGAGAGGATCTGCAGAGAAGAATGGGAGAAACTCCCCAAATACAGGTTTGCCAAGCTTGTAGCATCATACCCAAGAACACTCAATACTGTAATCGCTGCCAAAGGTGCTCAACAAAGTATTGAGTAAAGGGTCTGAATACATATTTAAGTTTTTTATTTGTAATACATTTGCAAACATTTGTAAAAACCTTTTTTTGCTTTGTCATTATGGGGTATTGTGTGTAGATTGATGAGGGAAAAATACAATTTAAATAACTGTAGAATAAGGCTGTAATGTAAAAACATTTGGAAGCAATCAAGGGGTCTGAATATTTTCCGAATGCACTGTATATTTATTCGCACATCATGACCTTTATTGAGTGGGTCTCGGGGATGGAACAACTGTTTGTGGGGGAAGGGAGTGTGTATGAATGTGTGTGTGTGTTTTTTGTATCCCAGATCTGTTGCTGCACAATATAGGATGCATCACAATAATTGTTTGCTAAAATTATAATTGCTTGCCAAAAATGTAATTTTGTAATGGTTCCTGGTTAAAGTTAAGAATCCTTCGCATGAACTGCCTACATTACAACGCATATTATTAATTGATTGTGGACATTAAGATACACAAGATGTTTGTATATGTACACTACCGTTCAAAAGTTTAGGGTCACTTAGAAATGTCCTTGTTTTCGAAAGAAAATCATTTTTTTTGTCCATTAAAATAACATAAAATTGATCAAAAATACAGTGTAGACAATGTTAATGTTGGAAATGGCTATTGTAACTGGAAATGGCTGATTTTTAATGGAATATCTACATAGGCGTACAGAGGGCCATTATCAGCAACCATCAGTCCTGTGTTCCAATGGCACGTTGTGTTTGCTAATCCAAGTTTATCATTTTAAAAGGCTAATTGATCATTAGAAAACCCTTTTGCAATTATGTTAGCACAGCTGAAAACTGTTGTGCTGATTAAAGAAGCAATAAAACTGGCCTTCTTGAGACTAGTTGAGTTTCTGGAGCATCAGCAATTGTGGGTTCAATTACAGGCTCAAAATGGCCAGAAACAAAGACATTTCTTCTGAAACTCGTCAGTCTATTCCTGCTCTGAGAAATGAAGGCTATTACATGCGAAAAATTGCCAAGAAACTGAAGATCTCGTACAACGCTGTGTACTACTTCCTTTACAGAACAGCGCAAACTGGCTCTAACCAGAATAGAAACTGAGCAAGAGGACAAATACATTAGAGTGTCTAGTTTGAGAAACAGACGCCTCACAGGTCCTCAACTGGCAGCTTCATTAAATAGTACCCGCAAAACACCAGTCTCAACGTCAACAGTGAAGAGGCAACTCCGGGATGCTGACCTTCTAGTCAGATTGCAAAGCAAAAGCCATATCTCAGACTGGCCAATAAAAATAAAAGATTAAGATGGGCAGTCTGAGATATGGCTTTTTCTTTGCAATCTGCCTAGAAGGTCAGCATCCCGGAGTCGCCTCTTCACTGTTGACGTTGAGACTGGTGTTTTGCAGGTAGTACTGAAACAGGACCCAAGTGGAAAATATAAAGATCCAGTCCATTAAAAAATAGGCCCCTTACACTTCAGTGTTGTGATGCAAAAATTCTACCGAAATGCATAGCACATACAATTAAAAAGATATCGTCGGATAGTATTCATCCTAATCAGACAGGTTTTTTACATGGACAATACATTGGAGATAATATAAGACAAGTACTGGAAACAATAGAACACTATGAAAAATCTGGGAAAACAGGTCTGGTATTCATAGCTGATTTTGAAAAAGGCTGTTGATAAAATACGACTGGAATTTATATATAAATGCCTTGAATATTTAGACTTTGGAGAATCTCTTATACCAATGGGTTAAAGTTATGTATAGTATCCCTAGATGTAAAATAGTAAATAATGGCTACTTCTCAGAAAGTTTTAAACTGTCGAGGAGTAAAACAAGGTTGTCCACTATCGGCATATCTATTTATTATGGCCATCGAAATGTTAGCTAATAAAATCAGATCCAAAAATAATATCAAGTGCCTAGAAATCCAGGGCTTAAAAATAAAGGTGTCATTGCATGCTGATGATTCGTTTTCTTCTAAATCCACAATTTGGATCCCACCACAGCCTCATGGAGGATCTAGATACTTTTTCTAACCTTTGTGGATTACAACCAAATTATTGGATCACTAAAAAATACAACATTTACATGACCATGTAGTTTACCAATAAAATTGTCTGACGGTGATGTGGACATACTCGATATTCATATCATATCAGAGAAATAAATAATCTCGCTATAATACATTTGAATAGAAAGTTAGCAAATACAGATAAGATATTGCTACCATGGAAAGGAAAATACCTGTCTATTTGTTGAAAAATCTGCCTGATTAACTTTTTAGTCATAACATTTACATTTTAGTCATTTAGCAGACGCTCTTAACCAGAGCGACTTACAGGAGCAATTAGGGTTAAGTGCCTTGCTCAAGGGCACATTAACGTCATTTAGCAGACGCTCTTAGCCAGAGCGACTCACAAATTGGTGCGTTCACCCTATAGCCAGTGGGATAACCACTTTACAATTTGGGGGGGGGGGGGGGGGTTAGAAGGAATACTTTAGCCTATCCCAGGTATTCCTTAAAGAGGTGGGGTTTCAAATGTCTCCGGAAGGTGGTGAGTGACTCCGCTGTCCTGGCGTCGTGAGGGAGCTTGTTCCACCATTGGGGTGCCAGAGCAGCGAACAGTTTTGACTGGGCTGAGCGGGAGCTGTGCTTCCGCAGAGGAAGGGGAGCCAGCAGGCCAGAGGTGGATGAACGCAATGTCCTCGTTTGGGTGTAGGGACTGATCAGAGCCTGAAGGTACAGGGGTGCCGTTCCCCTCACTGCTCCAAAGGCAAGCACCATGGTCTTGTAGCGGATGCGAGCTTCAATTGGAAGCCAGTGGAGTGTGCGGAGGAGGGGGGTGACGTGAGAGAACTTGGGAAGGTTGAACACCAGACGGGCTGCGGCATTCTGGATGAGTTGTAGGGGTTTAATGGCACAGGCAGGGAGCCCAGCCAACAGCGAGTTGCAGTAGTCCAGACGGGAGATGACAAGTGCCTGGACCAGGACCTGCGCCGCTTCCTGTGTAAGGCAGGGTCGCACTCTCCGAATGTTGTAGAGCATGAACCTGCAGGAGCGGGTCACCGCCTTGATGTTGGCGGAGAACGACAGGGTGTTGTCCAGGGTCACGCCTAGGCTCTTCGCACTCTGGGAGGAGGACACAGCGGAGTTGTCTACCGTGATGGCGAGATCATGGAACGGGCAGTCCTTCCCCGGGAGGAAGAGCAGCTCCGTCTTGCCAGGGTTCAGCTTGAGGTGGTGATCCGTCATCCATACTGATATGTCTGCCAGACATGCAGAGATGCGATTCGCCACCTGGTTATCAGAAGGGGGAAAGGAGAAGATTAGTTGTGTATCGTCAGCGTAGCAATGATAGGAAAGGCCATGTGAGGATATGACAGAGCCAAGTGACTTGGTGTATAGGGAGAAAAGGAGAGGGCCCGAAACCGATCCCTGGGGGACACCAGTGGTGAGAGCACGTGGTGCGGAGACAGCTTCCCGCCACGCCACTTGGTAGGAGCGACCGGTCAGGTAGGACGCAATCCAGGAGTGAGCCGCGCCAGAGATGCCCATTTCGGAGAGGGTGGAGAGGAGGATCTGATGGTTCACAGTATCAAAGGCAGCAGACAGGTCTAGAAGGACAAGAGCAGAGGAGAGAGAGTTAGCTTTAGCAGTGCGGAGAGTCTCTGTGACACAGAGAAGAGCAGTCTCAGTTGAATGACCAGTCCTGAAACCTGATTGGTTTGGATCAAGAAGGTCATTCTGAGAGAGATAGCAAGAGAGTTGGCTAAAGACGGCACGCTCAATAGTTTTGGAAAGAAAAGAAAGAAGGGATACTGGTCTGTAGTTGTTGACATCAGTGGGGTCGAGTGTTGGTTTTTTGAGAAGGGGAGTAACTCTCGCTCTCTTGAAGACGGAAGGGACATGGCCAGCGGTCAAGGATGAGTTGATCAGCGAGGTGAGGTAGGGGAGAAGGTCACCGGAGATGGTCTGGAGAAGGGAGGAGGGGATGGGGTCAAGCGGGCAGGTTGTTGGGCGGCCTGCAGTCACAAGTCGCAGGATCTTATCTGGAGAGAGAGGGGAGAAAGAAGTCAAAGCATAGGGTAGGGCAGTGTGAGCAGGACCAGCAGTGTCATTAGACTTAACAAACAAGGATCGGATGTCGTCAACCTTCTTTTCAAAGTGGTTGACGAAGTCATCCACAGAGAGAGAGGAGGGGGGGGGGGGGGGGGGGGGAGGATTCAGGAGGGAGGAAAATGTGGCAAAGAGCTTCCTAGGGTTAGAGGCAGATGCTTGGAATTTAGAGTGGTAGAAGGTGGCCTTAGCAGCAGAAACAGATGAAGAAAATGTAGAGAGGAGGGAGTGAAAAGATGCCAGGTCGGCAGGGAATTTAGTTTTCTTCCATTTCCGCTCCGCTGCCCGGAGCTCTGTTCTGTGAGCTCGCAATGAGTCATCAAGCCACGGAGCTGGAGGGGAGGACCGAGCCGGCCGGGAGGATAGGGGACACAGAGAGTCAAAGGATGCAGAAAGGGAGGAGAGGAGGGTTGAGGAGGCAGAATCCGGAGATTGGAGGGAGAAGGATTGAGCAGAGGGAAGAGATGATAGGATGGAAGAGGAGAGAGTAGTGGGAGAGAGAGAGCGAAGGTTGCGGCGGCGCATTACCATCTGTGTAGGGGCAGAGTGAGTAGTGTGGGAGGAGAGTGAGAGAGAAAAGGAAACAAAGTAGTGGTCGGAGACTTGGAGGGGAGTTGCAGTGAGATTAGTAGAGGAGCAGCATCTAGTGAAGATGAGGTCAAGCGTATTGCCTGCCTTGTGAGTAGGGGGGGACGGTGAGAGGGTGAGGTCAAAAGAGGAGAGGAGTGGAAAGAAGGAGGCAGAGAGAAATGAGTCAAATGTGGACATAGGGAGGTTGAAATCCCCCAAAACTGTGAGGGGTGAGCCATCCTCAGGGAAGGAACTTATCAAGGCGTCAAGCTCATTGATGAACTCTCCAAGGGAACCTGGAGGGCGATAGATGACAAGGATATTAAGCTTAAATGGGCTAGTGACTGTGACAGCATGGAATTCAAATGAGGAGATAGACAGATGGGTTAGGGGAAAAATTGAGAATGTCCACTTGGGAGAGATGAGGATTCCTGTACCACCACCCCTCTGACCAGATGCTCTCGGGGTATGCGAGAACACATGGTCAGACGAGGAGAGAGCAGTAGGAGTAGCGGTGTTTTCAGTGGTGATCCATGTTTCCGTCAGCGCCAGGAAGTCGAGGGACTGGAGGTTGGCATAGGCTGGGATGAAGTCAGCTTTGTTGGCAGCAGAACGGCAGTTCCAGAGGCTGCCTGCGACCTGGAACTCCACGTGGGTGGTGCGTGCAGGGACCACCAGATTGGAGAGGCAGCAGCCACGCGGTGTGGTGCGTTTGTGTAGCCTGTGCAGAGAGGAGAGAACAGGGATAGGCAGAGGCATAGTTGACAGGCTGTAGCAAATGGCTACAAAAATGCAGAGGAGATCGGAATGAAATGGGCTAAGCATCTGGGAGTGGAGAGAGCAGGGCCTCCCTCACCAAAACTTCTACCTCGGAAACTAAAATTGTTTCACTGAACCACCCGAAGAAAAAAACTCTCCCAACTTCCGCCTTTGGAAATCAGAATTGTTGTGAACCACAGCGGTTCAATGTTTAAAGGAATAGACTCAACCCACTTTGTTCAGCTAGCCAACTATGACTCCATAGCCAACTAGCAGACTAGCATCCAATAACAATAACACACCGTTTAGCGCCAACACTTGGTCACAACAAACCACCAATATTGTGATAACACACTAAACAGATCATTCGTGTCTGTGTCAAGTTCCTTACATGACGCAGCAATGATTAGACGTTGGCTAGCTAGGACAAGTAAATTGTGGTTAGCTACTTCAGTACAGCCAAATGGTCATGTTGGGTAGCTAGCAATGGCCACTGTGTCGACTCTGTTTGAAGAACGGCTAGCTAGCTAGCTTCGTGCTACAGCTGGCACGGCCGAGGACACTGCCAAGACACAGTAACTACCCACAACAACCCACGAAGCCTAGCTATGACGCCGTAGCCAACCTGCAAGCTAGCATCCATTAACACACAACTTAGCATCAGCACCTGGCCACAACAAACTGCCAAGAGTGTGTCAGCACACCAAACAGACAACCCAGTTTACCGATTTGTTTATGGCCTTGCCTACACCTAGCAACCTGTTTTTTTAATTATATGAGAAAAAAAAGATTCCATTTGATTTCAAACAGCAAGCCATATAAAATTAAACAGGCCCATTTATATAATGAATATGAATTCGGAGGGCAGAAATGATTTAATATTAAAGCATCAGACCTCTCACTAAAGGCTTCAGTCATACAAAAGTTATACTTAAATCCAAACAGGTTCTCCAGCACATTACTAAGAATGTCTCTCTCCATATTCAATAATGGCATTTATCCCTTTATTCAGATTACAACCTCTCACGTTCAGTTTTTTGAAAATGAAATAATCTCCAAAATATCGCTGCAATTTCAGTTTAATCCACCAGAAAAGACAGAAAAAATAGTACAACAAATATTATGGTTAAACTCAAATATACTAATTGTAAAAAAAATAAAAAATAATCTAGGACATTTTGTAAAAGGTATAATCTTTGTAAATTATATCATAAATAGGACTGGTGGAGTTATGTCACACATGCACCAACTCACAAACCAGGAATTGACAAAATGGGACAAACACCAAATTGAGACTCTCCATGCAGAATTCTGCAAAAACATCCTCTGTGTACAACATACAACACCAAATACTGCATGCAGAGCAGAATTAGGATGATTCCTGCTAATTATCAAAATCCAGAAAAGAGCGTTTAAATTCTACAACCTACTAAAAGGAAGCAATTCCCAAACCTTCCATAACAAAGCCATCACCTACAGAGAGATTAACCTAGAGAAGAGTCCCCTAAGTAAGCTGGTCCTGGGGCTCTGTTCACAAACACAAACAGACCCCAACAGAGCCCCAGAACAGCAACACAATTAGACAAACCAAATCATGAGAAAACAAAAAGAGAATTACTTGACACATTGGAAAGAGTTAACCAAAAAACAGAGAAAACTGGAATGCTATTTGGTCCTAAATAGAGAGTACACAGTGGCAGAATACCTGACCACTGTGACTCACCCAAACTTAAGGAAAGCTTTTCATATGTACACATTCAGTGAGCATAGCCTTGCTATTGAGAGAGGCCGCCGTAGGCAGAGCTGGCTTTCAAGAGAAGACAGGCTATGTGCAGACTGCCCACAAAATGAGGTAGAAACTGAGCTGCACTTCCTAACCTCCTGCCAAATAAATGACCGTATTAGAGACACATATTTCTCTCAGATTACAAAGACCCACAAAGAATTCGAAAACAAATCGAATTTTGATAAACTCCCATATCTATTGGGTGAAATACCACAGTGTGCCATCACAGCAGCAATATTTGTGAACTGTTGCCACAAGAAAAGGGCAACCGGTGTAGAACCAACACCATTGTAAATACAACCCATATTTATACTTTTGTTTATTATCTATTTCACTTGCTTCGGCGTAAACATGTTTCCCATGCCAATGAAGCCCTTTGAATTGAAAGGGAGGGAGGGAGGGAGGGAGGGAGGGAGGGAGGGAGGGAGGGAGGGAGGGAGGGAGAGAGAGAGAGAGAGAGAGAGAGAGAGAGAGAGAGAGAGAGAGAGAATGCAAAAACCTAAGAAAGAAATTGAGAAACCTATCCAACCAAAAACATAGAGACCCAGAAAACCTGAGCCTACGCCTTCACTATGGTGAATCACTAAAACAATACAGAAATACACTACGGAAAAAGAAGGAACAGCATGTCAGAAATCAGCTCAATGTAATTGAAGAATCCATAGACTCTAACCACTTCTGGGAAAATTGGAAAACACTAAACAAACAACAACACGAAGAGCTATCTATCCAAAACGGAGATGTATGGGTAAACCACTTCTCCAATCTTTTTGGCCCTATAACAGAGAACAAACAGCAAAAAAATATACATGATCAAATGCAAATCTTAGAATCAACTATTAAAGACTACCAGAACCCACTGGATTCTCCAATTACATTGAATGAACTACAGGATAAAATACAAACCCTCCAACCCAAAAAGTCCTGTGGTGTTGATGGTATCCTCAATGAAATGATAAAATATACAGACCACAAATTTCAATTAGCTATACTTAAACTCTTTAACATCATCCTTAGCTCTGGCATCTTCCCCAACATCTGGAACCAAGGACTGATCACCCCAATCCACAAAAGTGGAGACAAATTTGACCCCAATAACTACCGTGGGATATGCGTCAACAGCAACCTTGGGAAAATCCTCTGCATTATCATTAACAGCAGACTAGTTCATTTCCTCAGTGAAAACAATGTACTGAGCAAATGTCAAATTGGCTTTTTACCAAATTACCGTACGACAGACCACGTATTCACCCTGCACACCCTAATTGACAAACAAACAAAACAAAACAAAGGCAAAGTCTTCTCATGCTTTGTTGATTTCAAAAAAGCTTTTGACTCAATTTGGCATGAGGGTCTGCTATACAAATTGATGGAAAGTGGGGTTGGGGGAAAAACATACGACATTATAAAATCCATGTACACAAACAACAAGTGTGCGGTTAAAATTGGCAAAAAACACACACATTTCTTTCCACAGGGCCGTGGGGTGAGACAGGGATGCAGTTTAAGCCCCACCCTCTTCAACATATATATCAACGAATTGGCGAGGGCACTAGAACAGTCTGCAGCACCCGGCCTCACCCTACTAGAATCTGAAGTCAAATGTCTTCTGTTTGCTGACGATCTGGTGCTTCTGTCACCAACCAAGGAGGGCCTACAGCAGCACCTAGATCTTCTGCACAGATTCTGTCAGACCTGGGCCCTGACAGTAAATCTCAGTAAGACAAAAATAATGGTGTTCCAAAAAAGGTCCAGTTGCCAGGACCACAAATACAAATTCCATCTAGACACCGTTGCCCTAGAGCACACAAAAAACTATACATACCTCGGCCTAAACATCAGCGCCACAGGTAACTTCCACAAAGCTGTGAACGATCTGAGAGACAAGGCAAGAAGGGCCTTCTATGCCATCAAAAGGAACATAAAATTTGACATACCAATTAGGATCTGGCTAAAAATACTTGAATCAGTTATAGAACCCATTGCCCTTTATGGTTCTGAGGTCTGGGGTCCGCTCACCAACCAAGAATTCACAAAATGGGACAAACACCAAATTGAGACTCTGCATGCAGAATTCTGCAAAAACATCCTCCGTGTACAACGTAAAACACCAAATAATGCATGCAGAGCAGAATTAGGCCAATACCCGCTAATTATCAAAATCCAGAAAAGAGCCGTTAAATTCTATAACCACTTAAAAGGAAGCGATTCCCAAACCTTCCATAACAAAGCCATCACCTACAGAGAGATGAACTTGGAGAAGAGTCCCCTAAGTAAGCTTGTCCTGGGGCTCTGTTCACAAACACAAACAGACCCCACACAGCCCCAGGACAACAACAACAACAACACAACTAGACCCAACCAAATCATGAGAAAACAAAAAGAGAATTACTTGACACATTGGAAAGAACAAACAAAAAAACAGAGCAAACTAGAATGCTATTTGGCCCTAAACAGAGAGTACACAGTGGCAGAATACTTGACCACTGTGACTGACCCAAACTTAAGGAAAGCTTTGACTGTGTACAGACTCAGCGAGCATAGCCTTGCTATTGAGAAAGGCCGCCGTAGGCAGACCTGGCTCTCAAGAGAAGACAGGCTATGTGCACACTGCCCACAAAATGAGGTGGAAACTGAGCTGCACTTCCTAACCTCCTGCCAAATGTATGACCATATTAGAGACACATATTTCCCTCAGATTACAGCGATCCACAAAGAATTCGAAAACAAATCCAATTTTGATAAACTCCCTTATCTACTGGGTGAAAAACCACAGTGTGCCATCACAGCTGCAAGATTTGTGACCTGTTGCCACAAGAAAAGGGCAACCAGTGAAGAACAAACACCATTGTAAATACAACCCATATTTATGTTCATTTATTTTCCCATTTGTACTTTAACTATTTGCACATTGTTACAACACTGTATATATACATAATATGACATTTGAAATGTCTTTATTCTTTTGGAACTTCTGAGTGTAATGTTTACTGTTAATATTTATTGTTTATTTCACTTTTGTTTACTATCTACTTCACTTGCTTTGGCAATGTTAACATACGTTTCCCATGCCAATAAAGCCCTTAAATTGAATTGAATTGAATTGAGAGAGAGAGAGAGAGAGAGAGAGAGAGAGAGAGAGAGAGAGAGAGAGAGAGAGAGAGAGAGAGAGAGAGAGAGAGAGAGAGAGAGAGAGAGAGAGAGAGAGAGAGATTTTCACTTCAAAGGAAGACAGCCCTGATATATTAAAGCGCAGCTGGACTCAAAGACACTCAGGTGGTCCTACACACAGGTGTCCTGTGTGTGTGTGTGTGTGTGTGTGTGTATGACTGAGGGTGAGTGTGTGAGTGAGTGAGCCCACGCCCAAAAAAGTCCAAATGATTGTGCCGGTATCCAATGCATATATGATATAGGCTACTGCACATTACTCACGACAGAAAAACATAAAAGCCCATAGATGTAGCTAGCTATATGCTCTCTTGGGTAAATAAATGAAACTAGCTCCAGTAGGCTAATCTTTTAGAGTGTGAACTGCATTACTGTACTGTATTGTATTATACTGTATTATACAGTACGGACTGGAATTACACACATCGTTCAATCCATGATAAAGCAGGGAGAGAACATGCGATTCTGGTGCAGCACATGAGGCCTACAAAGTTACAAGTATAGGCTAGAGAACTAGATTTTAATTTGGGAATAAATTGGGCCTATTTGTATAATTAGTAGGCTGACTCATATTTACCTTTCATAATATTTCCCCTAATGTTATTAGCCTACCTCCTCCTTCTCTCTCTAGTGTTGCTTCATTCCTTCCTCACTTTCAACAGTTAAATGAAGTAAGTGTAGTTGTCCTTATCTTCATCATTCTAATGAAATGCTTGAATAATGTTGGACTAGAATTAGATGCAGAAATCGTTCACTTCTCTTCACGAAGATTGAATGGTTACGGGTCTGAATAAATAACTGCTATAGCCTACCGCCATCTCTCTTCTTTCAATACTAACCGAGAGTTCTATTGGCTGCTGTATTTAACATTCAGCAAACAAGAGCTTGCGTCCCTCTTTG
Source organism: Coregonus lavaretus (assembly GCF_964263955.1). NCBI lineage: Eukaryota > Metazoa > Chordata > Actinopteri > Salmoniformes > Salmonidae > Coregonus > Coregonus lavaretus. Next base: position 1,723,858 of record NC_139994.1, read on the forward strand.
AATAGTCTATTGGTATAAGACATGCTAAGAAAATGTCCAGCAAGTCTAGCTTTTCCTGCATGGGACACCAAGAAGGTTTTTTAAGGAGCCAGCGGAGCACAGGTGCGTGCGTATTGCGCAAGAGACAGAGGCTATAAGTTAGAAGCTTATTATGCATAACCCATCATTAATTAGCTCAATATAAGGCTAATGCTGCATTCAATCTATTACCTGAAAGAGGTAGGCTAGGACATCTATAAATAGGCCTATATATCAGTCTTGAACAAGATTATCTATTTTGGATGCAATTTGAATGGAGTTGATAGAGAGAGAGAAAGACTGTGCGAGAGTGCTCGCCCGTGCACAGATTTAAAGCAACGATATTCGAGTGATAAGGTATTTTAAAACTCTGCAGCTGCAATAAAAAATTAAATAATGTTTCAATAAAATTAGAATGTGACGCCTGAAAGCCAGATGGAGATGGGTAAATTAGACGCGCATTCGGTCTTTATATTACTGTAGTAGAGACTATGCTGCAGCAAATGTAGGTCTACCTGTCACAAGAAAAAAAATGACCATGATAAGATGATAAGTCTACATGTATCATCTGAGATGGGCTGTCTGTCCCCAACCTGAGCGTTGATGATTCATCATGCAGAGGCCGTAGAGAAACCAGATTAAGACATTGCATATAATTTAACAGTTCCATTTCACACCATGCTGTTCATTTAAATAACTAATGATAATTTACTGTTTTCTTGCAGTTATTTATCCCAGGACAATGTGGTGGTTATGGGAAGTAAATCCCAGTAAATCTCGGTAACCGGGTTCCTGCCATTCAACCCTAGTGTGTGTGTGTGTGTGTGTGTGTGTGAGTGAGTGTTTAAGTGTATGAGTGAGGGACAAATCAAAACTTGCTCTCCCCTGTACCTTTCATACCCAGGGACAGAACAAACCTTCCTCTTCCCTGTACCCCCTCCTTCCACTCCTTCCTCTCCTCCCCCTCTTCCTCTTCTCTCTTACTCATTACCACAATAGTTAGTCTCTTTCTCTCTCTCTCTCTCTCTCTCTCTTAATCGGCAATGAGATGGATTCACTGTACAATTTCAGATGATCGTCATGGTTGCTCAGTCTCCCCCCCCCCCCCCCTCTCAGTTCCCCATCCCCTCTCTCCCTCCTCCTCCCCCCTCTCAGTTCCCCATCCTCTCTCCCTCCTCCCCCCCCCTCTCAGTTCCCCATCCCCTCTCTCCCTCTTCCTCCCCCCTCTCAGTTCCCCATCCTCTCTCCCTCCTCCCCCCTCTCAGTTCCCCATCCTCTCTCCCTCTTCCTCCCCCCTCTCAGTTCCCCATCCTCTCTCCCCCCCCCCCCTCTCAGTTCCCCATCCTCTCTCCCTCCTCCCCCCTCTCAGTTCCCCATCCTCTCTCCCTCCTCCTCCCCCTCTCAGTTCCCCATCCTCTCTCCCCCCCCCCCCCTCTCAGTTCCCCCATCCTCTCTCCCTCTTCCTCACCCCTCTCAGTTCCCCATCCTCTCTCCCTCTTCCTCCCCCCTCTCAGTTCCCCATCCTCTCTCCCTCCTCCCCCCTCTCAGTTCCCCATCCCCTCTCTCCCTCCTCCTCCCCCTGTCACGGTTTCGGCCGAGGCTGCTCCTCCTCCTGGTTCGGGCAGGCTTCGGCGTTCGCCGTCCCCGGAATACTAGCTGCCACCGTTGTATGTTTCGTGTGTTGATTGCTTTGGTCTGTCTGTTACACCTGTGTCTGTTTGTGTCCTAATTACGTGTCCTATAAGTTCCCTGTTTTGTGTTAGTTATATTGTGTGTTGTTGTCCGCGTGTCTTTTGAGCTGCGTGTTTTGCGCTCTTCATGGTATTTGTTTTACGCATGTTGCGTACTGTTTCTCGCCTCTGTATTTTCGAGGTCGTGTATGGATTATTGTACACTTTACTAATAGTAAAGTTTGTTGGACTAAACCTCTGTGTCCTGCGCCTGACTCCTCATCACATCCACATCGGTACCATACTGACACATCCACATCGGTACCATACTGGAGTCAGCAGGATCAGCGACGACAGCCTGGTCACTAGAAGAACGGCTCAGTCAGCAGGACTCCATGATCCGGCAACTGGAGGCCGTTCTAGGCGAGGTGTCCAACACTCTGCACCGGTTGGCTAGTGGAGAGGTGCCCACGTCCACAGGTGGCACCTCCTTCCCAGCATAAGGCGCTAGTAGATTCAGGCGCAGCTGGGAACTTTATTGATCGGGCATTTTGTGCTAGGTTAGGAATTCCCCTTCGGCCGGTAGAAGTTCCATTCCCTGTCCATGCATTAGACAGCCGGCCGTTGGGGTCGGGTCTGATCAGGGATGTCACAGCACCGCTGACGATGACTACGCAGGGGGGTCATGAGGAAATCATTCAGTTCTATCTGATTGACTCTCCTGCGTACCCAGTGGTGTTGGGGCTTCCCTGGTTAAGCACCCACGATCCTACCATAGCGTGGCAACAGAGGGCTCTTATGGAGTGGTCTGCCCAGTGTGTAGGGAGATGTCTAGGTGTTTCCATAGGGGCGACCTCGGTAGAGAGTCCGAACCAAGTGCCCGCACTGCGCATTCCCCCCGAGTATGAGGATTTAGCACTAGCGTTTAGCAAATCGAGGGCAGCACGGCTACCTCCTCATAGACAGGGGGACTGTGCGATAAATCTCCAGACCGGAGCAGCTTTTCCCAGGAGTCATGTGTATCCCCTGTCTCAAGAGGAAACTGCGGCTATGGAGACTTACATAGCCGAGTCCTTGGCACAGGGATACATACGGCCCTCTACTTCTCCGGTCTCCTCGAGTTTCTTCTTTGTGAAGAAGAAGGACGGGGGATTGCGCCCGTGTATTGATTACCGTAGTCTCAATCAGATCACAGTAAAATACAGTTACCCACTTCCACTGATTGCGACGATGACGGAGTCATTACGCGGAGCGCGGTTCTTCACAAAGTTGGATCTCAGGAGCGCGTACAATTTGGTGCGCATTAGGGAGGGGGATGAATGGAAAACAGCATTTAGCACCACCTCGGGTCATTACGAGTATCTCGTCATGCCGTACGGGTTAATGAATGCTCCTTCAGTCTTCCAATCCTTTGTTGATGAGATTTTCTGGGACATGCATGGGCAGGGTGTAGTGGTGTACATTGACGACATTCTAGTGTATTCTTCTACACGAGCCGAGCATGTAGCCCAGGTGCGCCGAGTATTGAGACGACTGTTGGAGCATGACTTGTATGTCAAGGCAGAGAAATGCCTGTTCTTCCAGGAGTCCGTCTCTTTTTTGGGTTATCGGTTGTCTGCGTCTGGCGTGGAGATAGAGGTAGATCGGGTATCGGTTGTGCGTAATTGGCAAACTCCAACCACCGTAAAAGAGGTGCAGCGGTTCTTGGGTTTTGCTAATTACTACCGGAGGTTTATCCGGGGCTTTGGACAGGTTGCAGCTCCCATTTCGTCCCTGCTAAAGGGGGGTCCGGTGCGCTTGCAGTGGTCAGCTGAGGCGGACAGGGCATTTGTCAAGCTGAAGAACCTGTTCGCCTCGGCCCCGGTGCTGGCGCATCCGGATCCCTCTTTGCCTTTCCAAGTAGAGGTGGACGCGTCCGAGACCGGTATTGGGGCAGTCCTGTCACAACGGTCCGGCACGCCACCTAAGCTCCGCCCCTGTGCGTTCTACTCCAAGAAGCTCAGCTCGGCGGAGCGCAATTATGACGTTGGGGACAGGGAGCTGTTAGCTGTAGTCCAGGCCCTAAAGGTGTGGAGGCATTGGCTTGAGGGGGCTCAACACCCTTTTCTCATTCTGACTGATCACCGTAACCTGGAGTACATCCGGGCAGCTAGGAGATTGAACCCTCGTCAGGCTAGGTGGAACATGTTCCTGACCCGGTTTGTTTTTAAGATCACATACATCCCTGGGTCCCAGAACGGTAAGGCAGACGCACTGTCCCGGCAGTATGACACGGAGGAGAGGTCCATTGAGCCTACTTCCATACTGCCGGAGTCTTGTCTGGTGGCTCCGGTAGTATGGGAGGTCGATGCGGAAATCGAGCGGGCGCTGCGTACCGACCCTACTCCCCCCGAGTGTCCTGTGGGGCGGACGTACGTTCCGCTCGAGGTTCGTGATCGGCTTATTTCTTGGGCTCATACATCACCCTCCTCTGGACATCCTGGTATTGGTCGGACGGTGCACTGCCTTAGCGTGAAATACTGGTGGCCAACGTTAGCCAGGGATGTGAGGGTTTATGTCTCCTCCTGCTCGGTGTGTGCCCAGTGTAAGGCACCTAGACATTTGCCCAGGGGTAAGTTACATCCTCTGCCCATTCCACAACGACCATGGTCCCACCTCTCGGTAGATTTTGTGACCGATCTACCCCCTTCCCAGGGTAATACCACCATTTTGGTCATTGTGGATCGGTTTTCTAAGGCCTGTCGTCTCCTCCCACTGCCGGGTCTCCCTACTGCCCTACAGACCGCCGAGGCCCTCTTTACCCACGTGTTCCGGCACTATGGGGTCCCCGAGGATATTGTGTCCGACCGAGGTCCCCAGTTCACCTCCAGAGTCTGGGGGGCTTTCATGGAACGCCTGGGGGTCTCGGTTAGCCTTACCTCGGGGTACCACCCAGAGAGCAATGGGCAGGTTGAACGTGTGAACCAGGATGTGGGTAGGTTTTTGAGGTCCTATTGCCGGGACCGGCCGGAGGAGTGGTCGAGGTATATCCCCTGGGCAGAGATGGCCCAGAACTCTCTCCGCCACTCCTCCACCGGATTAACACCTTTCCAGTGTATTTTAGGGTATCAGCCGGTCCTGGCACCGTGGCACGAGAGCCAGACCGAGGCCCCTGCGGTGGACGAGTGGATTCGGCGCTCGGAAGAGACGTGGGACACTGCCCATGTCCATCTGCAGCGTGCCATCCGTCAACAGAAGGCGAGCGCCGATCACCACCGCAGTGAGGGGCCGGTGTACGCACCGGGAGATCGAGTCTGGCTCTCGACTCGAAACCTGCCCCTCCGCCTGCCCTGCCGGAAGCTGGGTCGGCGGTTTGTGGGGCCCTTCAAAGTCCTGAGAAGATTGAACGAGGTGTGTTACAGATTACAACTGCCTATTGAGTACAAAAATATTAACCCCTCGTTCCATGTGTCTCTTCTCAGGCCGGTGGTAGCTGGTCCACTCCAAGAGGAGGAGATAGGAGAGACCCCTCCACCCCCTTTGGACATCGAGGGGGCACCGGCGTACAGGGTCCGGACTATATTGGACTCGAGGCGCCGGAGGAGTGGTCTCCAGTATCTCGTGGAGTGGGAGGGGTACGGTCCGGAGGAACGGTGCTGGGTGCCTAGGAGGGACATCCTCGACCCATTCCTCCTGACAGAGTTCCACCGTGGGCATCCCACGCGCCCGGGTCTGCGTCCTCCTGGCCGTCCCCGAGACCGGGGTCGGCGCACGGCTGGAGCCGCGCGTCAAGGGGGGGGTACTGTCACGGTTTCGGCCGAGGCTGCTCCTCCTCCTGGTTCGGGCAGGCTTCGGCGTTCGCCGTCCCCGGAATACTAGCTGCCACCGTTGTATGTTTCGTGTGTTGATTGCTTTGGTCTGTCTGTTACACCTGTGTCTGTTTGTGTCCTAATTACGTGTCCTATAAGTTCCCTGTTTTGTGTTAGTTATATTGTGTGTTGTTGTCCGCGTGTCTTTTGAGCTGCGTGTTTTGCGCTCTTCATGGTATTTGTTTTACGCATGTTGCGTACTGTTTCTCGCCTCTGTATTTTCGAGGTCGTGTATGGATTATTGTACACTTTACTAATAGTAAAGTTTGTTGGACTAAACCTCTGTGTCCTGCGCCTGACTCCTCATCACATCCACATCGGTACCATACTGACACCCCCTCTCAGTTCCCCATCCTCTCTCCCTCCTCCTCCCCCCTCTCAGTTCCCCATCCTCTCCCCCCCCCCCTCTCAGTTCCCCATCCTCTCCCCCCCCCCCCCCTCTCAGTTCCCCCATCCTCTCTCCCCCCCCCTCTCAGTTCCCCATCCCCTCTCTCCCCCCCCTCTCAGTTCCCCATCCCCTCTCTCCCTCCTCCTCCCCCCTTTCAGTTCCCCATCCCCTCTCTCCCTCCTCCTCCCCCCTCTCAGTTCCCCATCCTCTCTCCCTCCTCCTCCCCCCTCTCAGTTCCCCATCCCCTCTCTCCCTCCTCCTCCCCCCTCTCAGTTCCCCATCCTCTCTCTCCCTCTTCCTCCCCCCTCTCAGTTCCCCATCCCCTCTCTCCCTCCTCCTCCCCCCTCTCAGTTCCCCATCCCCTCTCTCCCTCCTCCTCCCCCCTCTCAGTTCCCCCATCCCCTCTCTCCCTCCTCCTCCCCCCTCTCAGTTCCCCCATCCCCTCTCTCCCTCCTCCTCCCCCCTCTCAGTTCCCCATCCTAAAAAAGGACCACAAACGCTGATCTCTGGTCAGTTTTGTCTTTCTCTACCTTATTGTATTTCTCTACCTTATTGTATTTCTCTACCTTATTGTATTTCTCTACCTTATTGTATTTCTCTACCTTATTGTATTTCTCTCCCTTATTGTATTTCTCTACCTTATTGTATTTCTCTACCTTATTGTATTTCTCTACTGGCAAACGTCAGCTGATCCTAGATCTGTGCTTAAAGTTCCAATTATTTGATTTGACAATTGAAAGTACATAAAAAAATGTGCACCACGGCAACAGATACATATACCAATACCAATAATGTAGCTATTTTAATCTCAGTATCACTTTCTGGGTAACATTAACTTACTGTGATTGTTTCCAATTAAAACGGTCAAAAATAAACAAAAATTGCTTCTTAGCAAAGATCAATTTCTCAAGCAAGAATTTTGCCAGGACTGTCTGGGAGTGGTCTTAGTGGGGAGGGGAAAACTGAAAACTAGCTGTTATTGGCAGAGAGGTTTGGAACTCTCTTTCTTATTGGTCTATTAACTAATTTACCACCTGGTGATGTCACCAAGCAGGCCAAAACTCCATCGCCACAAAAAACAGGCTGAAATTTCAGGCTTTTTAAACAGCTCTTACACTTAAATGGCATAATTTTCACAATGTCACAGTATTATTCCAAGCCCAAAGTGTGGACATATAAAACACAGGAAAATCATGTTTTTGACTGCACTGGGCCTTTTAAGGGCAACTTCCACCCATGGTTTGACTCCTCTTCTCTGTCAAGTAGAGAAAATGCCAAACAGTGACCCTTCAAAGAGTGGTCAGGGAGAGATATTGACCGTAATACCTGTAATACTATTACATTTACCGTAATACCACTAACAACAATAAACGAGTGCAGAGATAACAGGTGGTAAAGGTGGACTCAGCAAGATGACATCATTATGAACAACAGGGCAACCTCCTACTCAAACATAAACATGAATTACATGTACCAAAACTACCATTATTGGTTCATTCCATGTGTTCCAATCTTCGTTGGGGTATGCACACATTGGGACCAACCAATAGTGGTTGCCTCTGTAAAGCTTTGGCCACATCTGACGTTGATGATGCTGGGAGCATGAACAGTGTGCAGGCCTTCCTGTAAATAGGTAGTCACCCTGTTATTTCTGAGGAAAAGAAGGGCCTTGGTCAGGGAGGTGACCAAGAACCCGATGGTCCCTCTGACAGAGCTCCAGAGTTCCTCTGTGGAGATGAGAGAACCTTCCAGAAAGACAACCATCTCTGCAGCACTCCACCAATCAGGCCTTTGTGGTAGAGTGGACAGAAGGAAGCCACTCCTCAGTAAAAGGCACATGACAGCCCTCTTGGAGTTTGCCAAAAGGCACCTAAAGGACTCTCAGACCATGAGAAACAAGATTCTCTGGTCTGATGAAACCAAGATTGAACTCTTTGGACTGAATGCCAAGTGTCACGTCTGGAGGAAACCTGGCACCATCCCTAATGTGAAGCATGGTGGCGGCAGCATCATGCTGTGGGGACGTTTTTCAGCGGCATGGACTGGGAGACTAGTCAGGATCAAGGGAAAGATGAATGGAGCAAAGTACAGAGATCCTTGATGATAACCTGCTCCAGACGCTCAGGAACTCAGACTTGGGCGAAGGTTCACCTTCCAACAGGACAACGACCTTAAGCACACAGCCAAGACAATGCAGACAAGGCTTTGGGACAAGTCTCTGAACGTCCTTGAGTGGCCCAGCCAGAGTCCGGACTTGAACCCAATCGAATATCACTGGAGAGACCTGAAAATAGCTGTGCAGCGACACTCCCCATCCAACCTGACAGAGCTTGAGAGGATCTGCAGAGAAGAATGGGAGAAACTCCCCAAATACAGGTCTGCCAAGCTTGTAGCGTCATACCCAAGAAGATTTGAGGCTGTAATCACTCAAATCTTCTTGGGTCTTAAGACTTCTTAAGATCTTAAGACTAAGAGCAGAGGACTTCAGACCTTGAATGTTCCTCCGCGAGATGGTGAAAGATTTAAAATCCATAGATAGATAATATTTCCATGATTGCATTTACAGTCTGACGTACACATGCATGACGTACTTCATTCACACACAGGTGGGTGGCTGTGGGCTGATGGGAATTTACTTAGACAGGTGACAGTCACCTCCTTCAGAAGGAAAAGGCCAGAATCATGTGAGTCTGCTGCAGATAGAAAATGAAGTCTTCCCTCGTGATAAGCTTTCTGAGCCAGACGGTTGGAAAGAGAGAAGGAGAAGGAGAGATGGAAGCAACAAGCAGAGAGAAGAAGGATGAGTGGATTAAAAGGACGGCGTTAGGAGGAAGAGAAGTTGACCTCTGACCTGGGAGAGCGATAGAAGAGGAAATGATTAGTAGACTGTCGTAAAAAAAAAATATATATTTGGCTGTCCCAACGGGAGAAACCCATAGGATAACCTATTAGGTTCCAGGTAGGACACTTTTTGGTTCCAGATAGCACTTTTTATTTGTAAGAGTGTAGCACGAGACAGAGGAGTGATTAGGAGAGAATGAGGGAGAAAAAAAAAGAGAAAACATAAATATTTTAGAAGTTCCAAAGGAGAAGAGATTAATAAGGGAATAAATGGAAAAGAGAGGAATAACAGAACGTATGGAGGGAGGTGGAGGAGAGGAGAGGTGTATATTTGATCATTTCATTGAGGATACCATCAACACCTCTCCTCTCTCTCCTCCCCTCCACCTCTCCTCCCCTCCACCTCTCATCCCCTCCTCCTCTTCACCTCTCCTCTCCTCTCCTCTCCTCCCCTACCCTACCCTCTCCTCCCCTCCCCTCCACCTCTCCTCTCCTCTCCTCTCCTCTCCTCTCCTCTCCTCTCCTCTCCTCTCCTCTCCTCTCCTCTCCTCTCCTCTCCTCTCTCTCCTCCCCCCACCTCTCCTCTCCTCCACCTCTCCTCCCCCCCCCCACCTCTCCTCTCCTCTCCTCTCCTTGGACACACCTACTCATTCCAGGGTTTTTCTTTATTTTTACTATTTTCTACATTGTATAATAATAGTGAAGACATCAAAACTATGAAATAACACATATGGAATCATGTAGTAACCAAAAAGTGTTAAACAAATCAAAATATATTTTATATTTGAGATTCTTCAAAGTAGCCACTCTTTGCTTTGATAACAGCTTTGCACACTCTTGGTTTTCTCTTAACCAGCTTCATGAGGTAGTCACCTGGAATGCATTTCAATTAACAGGTGTGCCTTCTTAAAAGTTAATTTGTGGAATTTATTTCCTTCTTTATGCGTTTGAGCCAATAAGTTGTGTTGTTACAAGGTAGGGGTGGTATACACAAGATTTTGTAAAATACCAAGTCTATATCAGACACTGAGTAATACTGCTGGACATAGAGAAACTACCAGAGAAAACTGAGCAAGGGAACACAGGGAAGTGAGGGCATAAATACACAGGTGAACAGGTAGACACAGGTGACACCAATAGGATCATGATTAGTCCAGACTGTGATTGAGGAGGTGCCTAAAGTTGTCAGAAGAACGCCTCTCCTTCCAGACTCACATTAAGAATCTCCAATCCAAAGTTAAATCTAGAATCGGTTTCCTATTTCGCAACAAAGCCTCCTTCACTCATGCTGCCAAACATGCCCTCGTAAAACTGACTATCCTACCGATCCTTGACTTCGGCGATGTCATTTACAAAATAGCCTCCAACACTCTACTCAGCAAATTGGACGTAGTCTATCACAGTGCCATCCGTTTTGTCTCCAAAGCCCCATATACTACCCACCACTGTGACCTGTACGCTCTTGTTGGCTGGTCCTCACTACATATTTGTCGCCAAACCCACTGGCTCCAGGCCATCTATAAATCACTGCTAGGCAAATCCCCGCCTTATCTTAGCTCATTGGTCACCATAGCAACACCCACCCGTAGAAGCGCTCCAGCAGGTATATCTCACTGGTCATCCCCAAAGCCAACACCTCCTTTGGCCGCCATTCCTTCCAGTTCTCTGCTGCCAATGACTGGAACGAATTGCAAAAATCTCTGAAGCTGGATACTTATCTCCCTCACTAACTTTAAGCATCAGTTGTCAGAGCACCTTACCGATCACTGCACCTGTACACAGCCCATCTGAAATTAGCCCGCCCAACTACCTCATCCCTATACTGTTATTTATTTTGCTCATTTGTACCCCAGTATCTCTATTTGCACATCATCTCTTGCACATCTATCATTCCAGTGTTAATACTAATTGTAATTATTTTGCACTATAGCCTATTTATTGCCTTACCTCCATAACTTGCTACATTTGCACACACTGTATATATATTTATTTCTGTTGTATTTTTGACTTTGTTTTGTTTTACCCCATATGTAACTCTGTGTTGTTGTTTTTATCGCACTGCTTTGCTTTATCTTGGCCAGGTCGCAGTTGTAAATGAGAACTTGTTCTCAACTGGTTTACCTGGTTAAATAAAGGTGAAAAAAAAAAAAAAAAAAAAAGAAGATGACACCTAGTGGGTCGCTCCAGACCTTTTACCCCCTCCTTTAACAGTGCCACGCCCTCTGTCCCGGGTGAAAAATCGGGGCCAGTCGACGCCTGCGGTTGGCCTGATGTTGAGACCTGACCGAGGCCCGCTTAAGCGCCGCCCATACCTGCCTCCAGGTGCGGTGACAGCGACTGATGTGGGCCTGGACCGACGGGACCGCCTCCTCCTCCTCTTGCTCGGGGAACAGGGGGGGTTGGTACCCGTAATGGCACTGGAAGGGGGACAGGCCGGTGGACGAGCAGAGAAGGGTGTTGTGGGCGTGCACCACCCACGCCAGTCGCTGACTCCACGTAGCTGGGTTTCTGGAGGCGTAGCACCTCAGCACTCCCTCCAGATCCTGGTTGACGCACTCCGTCTGCCCTTTCAACTGGGGATGGAAGTCGGAAGGCAAGCTGACGAAGGCGCCGAGGCAGGTGGCGAACGCCTTCCAGAACCTGGAGGTGAACTGAGGGCCCCAATCCGACACCACATCTTGTGGACCCAGAAGACGTGCTGCACCACCAACTTAGCCGTCTCCCGGGCCGACAGGAGTTTGGGAAGGGGAATGAAGTGGGCACCCTTCGAGAACCGGTCCACAACGACCAGGATGACTGTGTATCCATCAGAGGGGGATAGGGGCGGAAATGAAATCCAGCGAGATGTGGGACCAGGGGTGTTTGGGGATAGGCAGGGGTCGGAGAAGCCCTGCCGCGGGCTGATGTGAGGTCTTCGTGCGCGTGCACACCGGGGAAGCAGCCATGAAGGCGCGCGTAGTAGATGGATGGACGTATCCCCCTCAGCAGATGGCCCCCACAACCTCCTACGCAGGAACTCCAACGTCCCTAGGACTGGGGCCGATGTAAAGCGTCGCTTAAGCGCATCAAATGTGTTCCCCGCTTCCGGGGTCCAGGCGAAGGAGCGCACACTCATTTGGGTGAGGGCTGTCAGGGGAGCGGCTAGGGAGCTGAAATTGTGAATAAATTGCCTATAAAAAGGGGATGAGGGCTGGTGCCAATCCAGTACCACGCTGACCTTGGCTGGGTCCATCCGTAGGTCCCCCTGTGTGTAACATGCACTTCTCCGCCTTGATGTAGAGCTGGTGACGGAGAAGGTGTTGGAGGACCTGCCGAACATGCTCCTGGTGTTCACTCATGTCCTTAGAAAATATTAGGATGTAATCCAAATACACGAAGACGCTGTAGTCGAGGAGGTCCCGGAGTACATCATTGACCAATGCCTGGAACACCGCAGGCACATTGGCTAGACCGAACGTCATGACTTGGTACTCGTAATGCCCCCTGGGAATGTTAAAAGCTGTCTTCCACTCGTCCCCCTCCTGAATCCTCACCAGGTTGTATGCATTACATAAGTCCAGCTTGGTGAAGACCAGGGCTCCCTACAATGACTCGAATGCCGTCGTCATCAGGGGGAGTGGAAAGTGGTTCTTAACCGTGATGTCATTGAGCGCCCAGCAATCAATGCACAGCCGCTGCCCACCATACTTTTACCCACGAAGAAGAAGCCTGTGCCCGTGGGTGAGGTAGAGGGACGGATGTGACCCTCGATGAGAGCCTTGTCGATATACACCCTCATGGCCAGCATCTCTGGCCAGGACAAGGAAAACAATCACCCATGTGTGGGCACGGTGCCCGGCAGGAGATCGATAGCGGAGTCATATGGCCTGTGAGGAGGTAGGCCCTTGGCACGCTTCTTACTAAACACCTCCCCCAGATCCCAATACTCCCGCTAGGGCGGTAGGCGGTTCGGAGTGCGGGACCAGGGGAAGAGGTGAGGACTGATAGGTGGTCTGGGACGGTGGTTTGGGCTGATAAGTGGTCGGTGGATACCGGAACAGGATGGGGGTGGAGCCTCCCTCCAGGATGAGCCGCCTCGTAGACCAGTCTATCCGGGGTTTGTGGGTGACCAGCCAGGGGTGCCCGAGGACAAGGGGACACTCCGGAGAATCCACAATGAAAAACTGGATATCCTCCCATAGAACCCCCCCCCACCTGGACACGCACAGGTACAGTGCGCCGGGTGATGAAGCCCGACCCCAACGGCCGGCCGTCCAGGCCCATGACCAGAACCGGCTCAGAGAGGTAAAGTAATGGAACGCTCCACCCTTGGGCCAGACCCGCGTCCATCAGGTTTCCCGCGGCCCCAGAATCCACCAGTGCATGCGCCCGACGCGCAACGCGGCGCCCACTGAACCCTTACGGGGAGTAAAGTCTGGGAGTCTGGGAGTCTCTGGAATTGGGGTTTCGGTTCCGGCTCGCTAGCGCCCCTCACAATACCAGCGAGCCCTCCCGTTTCCCGTCTTCTCCGGGCATGAGTCGCAGTGTTGACCTGCCACAGTACAGGCAACGTGCCAGGGGCAGACACCTCTGCCTCTCAATCCTGGACAAGCGCACCGCCCCCAGCTGCATAGCCTCCTCCTGAGGCATCTCCTCCCTGAATCGGCGGAAAGCCTCCGGGTTGATAGGGGGACGCAGAGGTGCACCTTGCGTCATCCCTCTCTCATGCGCCCTCTCATGACGCCGATTGTCTACCCGCACCGAGAGTTCGACAAGGGCGGCCAATTGCTCAGGCAGCTCCCTGAACAAGAGTTCATCCTTCATCCCCTCCGATAGCTCCTGCGCGTAAAGGACGACCAGGGCGGTCTCGGACTACTCCACCCTGCCGACAGGCCGTGAACCACCCGAGAGGTGTCGAACACCTTGCGTAGCTCCCGGGTGAATTGATAGGAGTTGGAGCACGCCAGAGTTTGGCTCTCCCACTCTGTGGTAGCCCAGGAAAGGGCCCGACCCATCAACAGAGTGATGATGTAGGTCACCCAGCCCTGCTCCGTCGGAAAGGAGGAGGGTTGTAGGCTGAATACCAGGGAACACTGAGTGAGGAATTCCCTGCAGCCCTCTGGATGTCCGTCATACCTCTCCGGAGGTGGTAGGCGGGGTTCCTGCAATGTCGCGGGCGAGACTGGAGACGCCGCTGCCGCGGTTTCCGCTCCGCCGGCTGCCAGGGCTGGTCGGGTGTCCACCCGGCTCTGCATGGCGATCGTCAGCTGGCATAGATTCTCTGTGATCTGCTGCAGGCTGCGGTCCTGTTGGTTCAGCATAGCTCCCTGTGTTGCCAATGCGCTCCGATACTGTGCTGCCTCCGCTGGGTCCAATAGGACACTGATTAGTCCAGACTGTGAGTGAGGAGGTGCCTAAGGTTGTCGGAGGATGACACCTAGTGGGTCGCTCCGGAACTGTGACCCCCTCCTGTAACAGTACTGTACATGTTTCTACTTGCAGGAACACGCAGGCACGCACACACACACACACACATTCATGCATGCACACAGAAATCAGAACAATGGACAGCCACATCATATTTAGCTTACGTTGATCAGGCTAAATGCTTTTGGTATCTTTTTGTTTTCACTGTATTACTCTAAGCAGAGTGATTTGATGATGTTGAAATGTTGAAGTTGAAATGGTGCTGGAATGGTGGAGGCAGTGCCTGTTTTCTTTGCTACTTGTGCCACTCTCTGTGGTTCTAAATCAATAGTTGTTTAGTGGTCCGAAAAATCCTGGGGAAGCAAGATAACTTGCCCATTTTCAATACGCTTTTGTGCATCATTGGACATAGTTTGTTTTAACCGGTTTGATGGTAAAGAAACA
>NC_139994.1:1738672-1762038 GCF_964263955.1 Coregonus lavaretus
CTAACCCTAGCTGTCTCCCTGCACAGACCTGCACCTTAGTGACTATTTGCACAACAAGCTCTCACAGTCTGACCTCAGAATTAGACGTTCATCCATGTTCATCGATAATGAGCTCTTTAAAAATGAACCCAAGACTGATTAACAATGCCGACTACCCAAGGAGGCAAGAAAATTGTATCTTCTCCGCCTTCTTTCCCTGTAGTTAAGCATCAGAAGACAGCCCTCAGCACTGAAACTGAGGCCTTTATAGCTGCCGCGATTTCTGAGGTGTTAGCCAAGCAACATAACTCTGTCAAGGCTATTGCTACAACGGGTGTTAGCTGAGTCGGTGGAACCACTCAACAAAAAAAAAACATCAAGAGACTTTAGTCGCTGTTGAAGCTCTTACAATCAATGTTGAGAGACGGATGAAAGTGATTGACAATCTGTCTACTAAAGTGGACAATCTGTAAGGTGAAAATGGGGAAAGCAAACGGAAAATCAACGACTGTTCTTCACCAATGGAGAAGATGCAGGGTCAAGATGTCTGTAATGGAGCACATGTAAGATACATTTATTTTAAAAGAAGGAGACGAGACCGATTATCCCATCGAATTCCTACAGGGAACGATCCCTAAAATGAATCCCATCCATATCTCACAAGGTTGAGATAGAAAGAGCCCGTCGCATCTACTCGGGACCTGGGACTGGTAATGCTTCAGTCAGACCCGAGGACGCTGTTCTTCAAGGTCCTCCGCTTAAAAACGACCGTCAAGCCATTCTACAAGGAACCAGAGCAGCAGAGCTCATTCACCATGCCGGTAAGGTACTGCAGTTTTTCCCCTGACTACAGCACTCACACCTCCCAATGCCGCAAAGCCTTCAACGAGGTCCGGAACAAACTGAGACTGAGGGGCATGCAGTCATTCCCCGGTCTATCCAGCAATGCTCCGGGCCACACGCAGGGGAAATGTGCATGTCATTCGCCACAGCACAAGACGCCAAGGAGTTTGTGGCATCACTGGGAGAGGACAACCACAAGCACCACAGTGAGAACCACACCGCTGGTCCTGTTGTGAGGAGGAAGACTCAACAACGGGGCCATGCAAGCACCGGGGAACCTATGGAAATAAGTGAACTGGTCAAGAGGATTTATACACAACTTCAAGGAACTTTGAGGAACATTTGATCTAATTACTTGTTTTCATTATGAACTTCGACAACGGAGCACCAGCTAGCTAGCTAGCGAACTAGCTTTCCAGCTAGCTGGGTGATTGGGACAGTAGCGTAACAGCTACAGCTACGTTAGCAGCTAGCTAAGTAAGTCATTATCACAACCGTTAGCTATGTAACTGATTATCTCTTCAGTAGTATTCAGTGTAACCTACATTGTTGTTGAATGTTTATCTAGCTTCTATAAACTAAAATTCTATTTTACAACTAAGTCACGTGTACAACGTTCGCGTGATAACTTTGTCTGGCGCTAGCTGGCTAGCTAACTTGTCTCATGTTGCTATGACAATAACTGCGTAACGAGAGAAGTCAACTATCACTATCACCGCTGAATTATTTCGCAAGTTAGTTCTCCATGTTTGTGCTACGTTTAGGCTTAATCATTCAGTCAATCGAGCATTTCTTGCCGTTCTCACATCTCCATTGTGTCTGTTAATGCAAGATATTTAGGAAATGGAGTGAGACATTCAGGTGGTATTGGGAGGATTTCAGTGATAGACACCGCTGCGTTCAGTCACGGGTCTAACATTGAGTGGAGAGGGAGGACTGTTGTGTCCTAACCTGTCGGGGAGGGGAGGGATTCTTTATTTCAATTGTTCTGATACATTTTCGCTGGGTTATTGGGGTGGAATGGCAATCTGAATGGTTTTGTAATTATATATATATCATTTTATCCATCAAACTGGTATTCACATCACCGCAGAAGGATCGTGGCTAATTTATTTCCTGTAATCTGAGTGGTTCTAATGAGCCAAATGAGCTAATTAAATGTCTTTGACTTATTACATAGGAATAAAGTTGACATCGCTCTATTGCAAGAGACACACATCTTTTAGAGGGTGTAACCAGAAGCCTGCTCGATTTATTGGAGTATACGCTTATTATTGGAACTGACATGAATGCCGTTATCGATTCTAAACCAGATAGATCTGAACCTTCTCAGAGCTCATCACAAGTGAATGCTTCCAATGCACTTAAGCAATTTAAAAAAAAAATCTTAATGACTGTTTCATAATCCCTCAACTAAGGACTATACATGCTTGTCTGGTAGATGTAAAGACTTTCTCGAGGATCGACTATGTTTTAACATCTACCGATATTACAGGTAACGTGGAATTTATGAAAACATTACCGGCCATTCCATCTGATCACAATCCCATTCTATGTAAATTTCAAATCTTCCCGATGAAAAAGCACTGAGACGGAGGTTTAATAATACTTTACTACACAACTCTGACTTCATCTTTCAATTTAGACCCAATTTAAAATACTTTTTTGAAATAAATGATCACTCAGTGGAGGACTCAACTACGGTATGGTTAGCTGTAAAATGATCCATAAGAGGAAGTAACACAAACGTTTCCTCTAATTTGCAGCAACGAAGACATCAGAAGATCAGTGAATTTTGAAAATCATTGTAAAATGCTGGATGATTCTCTTAAAAACAACTATTCAACAGAGAGAGAAATTGAACTGAAAACAAGTAGACTGGAACTCAATGACCTGTTTTGTGATGTACAACATAATTCATTATGCCAGAGGTTGCAACAAAAATACTATTTTCAAGGGAGTAGGCCTAGCCACTTGCTGCTGCAGCTTAAACATGCTGAAACAAGATCACCAATACAGCTGATCAGATCTCCTGCTAAGGGACTTACACATGCTGAAACAAGGTCATCAATACAGCTGATCAGATCTCCTACTAAGGGACTGATATCTGATCCTACAGAAAAAAATACAACTTTTAGAGCATATTATTCAGATTTATACGGTTCCTCACATAGCTTTGATACTTCTGCTTGTCGGCAGTTCCTGGGAGAACCTTACGTTGCCCAAACTCTCTCAAGAAAGAAACAGTTTCATTAGAGGAACCTGTCACTTTATCTGAACTGAAAGCTGCTCTTTTAAATACGAAGAAAAATAAAGCGCCCGGCATTGATGGAATACCTCCTGAACTCATTCTCAACTTTTGTGATGAGTTAGGACCAGTTATTCTTGAATCGCTCAACATTGCTATTGAAAAAGGACAATTCCACAGAGACATCAATACAGCTATTATATCCCTAATCCCTAAGAAAGTAAAATACCTCACAAATTGTGTTAATTTTAGGCCAAATCAGTTTAATCGGAACAGAAAGGAAGATGTATGGCAAGGTTCTAGCCATGCGCCTATAGAAAGTTATTGACAAGCTCATACATCCTGACCAAACAGGATTTATTAAGGGTCGCCAGGCAGCTGATAACATGTTGCGCCTGTTTTATGTGGTTGCTGAGGCTTCCAATCTGGATACCCGGTGTGCAGTGCTATCATTAGAAGCAGAGACAGCTTTTGACCACTTAGAGTGGGAATATTTCCTGAACATTTTGGTTTTGGGGCTAGATTTCTACATATGATCGGCACCATGTATGTGAATCTTTCTTTTGTTATATCTACTTGCACTACCCATTCTAATCCATGTTACCAGACAACCAGGATGTATATCTACTAGCACCACCCATTCTAATCCATGTTACCAATAATTTGTCACTATTTCTGAGACTATGTGATGTATTGTTCAGTAGATTTACTATGTAATATTAATATATTTGTTTTTGTCTCATGATTTATTGGTGGGGGGGGGGGGGGGGGGACCTTTAAAAATATATTTATAAATGTATTGTATGAAATCCTAGCTAGACAGTACGACCTGCAGCATGGTCAAGCAAGTTAATGTTTTTGTTAAAGTTTACTAAACAATTACTGATTTAGAACCAAGTCAGCCCAAAGACAACAACAGGAGGAGCACTGCCTCCACTATTCCAGCACCATTTCAACGTAAACATTTAAACATCAAATCAACTAGGCCTGGTTTTTTGTTTTTTTTCCCAAACTTCTTCCATTTAAGAATGATGGAGGCCAACGTGTTCTTGGGGACTTTAAATGCTTTGGTACCCTTCCCCAGATCTGTGCCTCGACACAATCCTGTCTCGGAGCTCTACAGACAATTCATTTGACCTCATGGCTTGGTTTTTGCTCTGACATGCACTGTCAACTGTGGGACCTTTATGTAGACAGGTTTGTGCTTTTCCAAATCATATCCAATCAATTGAATTTACCACAGGTGGACTCCAATCAAGTTGTAGAAACATCTCAAGGATGATCAATGGAAACAGGATGCACCTGAGCTCAATTTCGAGTCTCATAGCAAAGGGTCTGAATACCTATGTAAATAAGGTATTTCTGTTATTTTTAATAAATAAGCCAAAACAATTACAAACCTGTTTTCGCTTAGTCATTATGGGGTATTGTGTGTAGATTGATGAGCATAATGTTTTATTTAATCAATTTTAGAATAAGGCTGTAACGTAACAAAATGTGGAAAAGGTTAAGGGGTCTGAATACTTTCCCGAAGGCACTGTATACGCTAAGTTTATTACAGTAAAAACAACTTAGTCCAATCAATGTTTCTAAATATCATGTGGCTGTCCAGGTACTGACTTCTGTCTGTGTGTGTGTGTGTTTGTTTGTTTGTATGTGCGTGCATGTGCAAGTAAAAAAATAAAATAATTTGACTCGCTGGAGAATAGTGGAACGCCAATGCCATCGTCCTCTCTTTCATGTTGGCAAAACGATCTATGGCTCTGTCATATAGTATGCTTTTAGTTTTAGTTGTAATAGGCAACCTAGCTAAAAATGATTGCTAGCCTAACTTCTTTGCATGGGCAACAGTGAACCAGCTAAGTTAGCTAGCTAGTTAACGTGAGCTTACTAGGCTACATCTCGGCTACATATTGAACTTCAACCGTCTCAGGCCAGTGACACAATATATACATTTATGGTTAGATCAGAATCGCCGTCATAATCATTGGTCTGTACAGAGAATTAAGTCAAAACCACAAGTCCAAATCCCCATCTCCATCCATGGCATAGGAAAGGGACGATTTAGCAAGCTAGCTACCGCAGGACAACACAAGCAGAACAGAAACATATACATTTTTCTGACAATGTGATTTGATTGGTGTGAAGCCAAATCCAACCTAGCCTCTTTCTTGGGGGGCGTTCTGCTGCGCCAGGACAACCCACAGTTTAGCTCCTCTCAATGCTCATTGGCTAATTTTTTTTATATATATTTTTTTTATCAAGGGAGGCCAAATGCTTGCTGGCATTAATCAATCAAATGCTACGTCGGCAACATGTCATACTCTTTTGGTCCAGACAGCATCGGATACATGGGCTACACATAGTGAGACAGAGGGGCGCTGTTTCCCCTCTGTCTCTGATGATTTCTCCAGTGAGATTCAGCCAATTGCGAATTTGTAGGAAAATTATGAAAACAAAGAGAGATGAAAGATAAAATGTTTTAGAATTAAAATAGTTGTATTTGTTAAATATTTGGGGAAGCCTGGATTCCCTTGGCATCCATTAATATACGCCACTGCACCAGAGGCAGATGCTCCCATTCACCATCGCTGTCCATAATGCCCTAGCAAAACCCAAACCTACTTGAAGGTAACAGCTCTCACTGTTGCCCCTAGTGGCCGGTTTCCACATCATCTCCCAACTCCCTCAGACATGGATGGACGTCTAATACTGACTTGTGTCATGGGGTGACCTGGCTGGTTTGAAATCCCAGACCGTATCTGCACCTTAGAGACTATGTTCACTGACTCTCCACACATCCAACTCTTACACACAAGTGCACACATACATAACCACCCAAAAACACACACACACACACACACACACACAAGCACATGCATGCAGACTCACATAGGTGAGAGGGTGGTACGTTGAGCCAAAGCCACCCCTTGTTTCTAGGGAGACATACACAAAGTTAATCATGTGACCAAATATTTTAATGGAGTCTGTGAAGGAAGAAACCACATGGAAAAAGTGGTAAGCAAGTTAGATCCGAAAAAGTATTCTCACTAAGTCAAATAAATGTATTGTGTTGTAGGTTTCATGATGCTTGTATCTAAACAAAAGTAGATATTTTTAAGATTGCTCTATATATCTCTACACGCTTCAATATGAGGTCCTAAACCTAGCATGAAAGTGCATCCTTTTAGCTGTGTGGGCTAATATAGTCATAAATGTTTGCTTTGGGGTAAGTTTAGCCAATGGCCACCATACCCATACAAATGATGATTACATTTTGTCCGTTTTATTTTTTGCAATGTGTCATGCATATGAACTCAAGATAGTGCATTTTTATTGTTACAGAGCAGACATCATTTACATTCACATTTTAGTCGACGCTCTTACCCAGAGCGACTTACAGGAGCAATTAGGGTTAAGTGCCTTGCTCAAGGGCACATCGACAGATTTTTCACCTAGTCGGCTCGGGGATTAGAACAAGCGACCTTTCGGTTACTGGCACAACGCTCTTAACCACTAAGCCACCTGCCGCCCACATCATCCTGCCCCGTGTATACAAACGTAAAGCAAGCAGGGGTCTAGCCCCTCTTGAGGTTCTTGGCAGAGCAGGGAGAAGTCCATTAGAGCAACAGCAAGGGATGAGAACATAGACTGAATGACACTGGAGAAGAACATTGACAATAAAAGAAGAAGAACATGTACCTGTGTGAAAGAGAAGCTATGATAGCAGAGGCACCCAAGGTATTGTCTGATGACATGGAGTCTGGCCTCTTGCTAAACATGTCAAGAAATTCATGGCTTTACCCATTTCATGGATTTATCAGTTTAATGTTCTTACCAGTTTCATGGGCTTCGTAGTTTCATGGGGGGAGTAGAGTGTCTCTGTGGGGAGTAGAGTGTCTCTGTGGGGAGTAGAGTGTCTCTGTGTGGAGTATAGTGTCTCTGTGTGGAGTATAGTGTCTCTGTGTGGAGTATAGTGTCTCTGTGTGGAGTATAGTGTCTCTGTGTGGAGTATAGTGTCTCTGTGTGGAGTATAGTGTCTCTGTGGGGAGTAGAGTGTCTCTGTGTGGAGTAGAGTGTCTCTGTGTGGAGTATAGTGTCTCTGTGTGGAGTATAGTGTCTCTGTGTGGAGTATATTGTCTCTGTGGGGAGTAGAGTGTCTCTGTGTGGAGTAGAGTGTCTCTGTGT
Organism: Coregonus lavaretus; assembly: GCF_964263955.1. Lineage (NCBI taxonomy): Eukaryota > Metazoa > Chordata > Actinopteri > Salmoniformes > Salmonidae > Coregonus > Coregonus lavaretus. The sequence goes on from NC_139994.1 coordinate 1,745,931, forward strand.
GGAGTATAGTGTCTCTGTGTGGAGTATAGTGTCTCTGTGTGGAGTATAGTGTCTCTGTGTGGAGTATAGTGTCTCTGTGGGGAGTAGAGTGTCTCTGTGTGGAGTAGAGTGTCTCTGTGTGGAGTATAGTGTCTCTGTGTGGAGTATAGTGTCTCTGTGTGGAGTAGAGTGTCTCTGTGTGGAGTATAGTGTCTTTGTGGGGAGTATAGTGTCTCTGTGTGGAGTATAGTGTCTCTGTGGGGAGTAGAGTGTCTCTGTGTGGAGTAGAGTGTCTCTGTGTGGAGTATAGTGTCTCTGTGTGGAGTATAGTGTCTCTGTGTGGAGTATAGTGTCTCTGTGTGGAGTATAGTGTCTCTGTGGGGAGTAGAGTGTCTCTATGTGGAGTATAGTGTCTCTGTGTGGAGTAGAGTGTCTCTGTGTGGAGTAGAGTATCTCTGTGTGGAGTATAGTGTCTCTGAGTGGAGTAGAGTGTCTCTATGTGGAGTAGAGTGTCTCTGAGTGGAGTAGATATCTCTGTGTGGAGTAGAGTGTCTCTGTGGGGAGTATAGTGTCTCTATGTGGAGTATAGTGTCTCTGTGTGGAGTATAGTGTCTCTGTGTGGAGTAGAGTGTCTCTGTGTGGAGTATAGTGTCTCTGAGTGGAGTAGAGTGTCTTTGTGTGGAGTAAATTGTCTCTGTGTGGAGTAGAGTGTCTCTGTGGGGAGTATAGTGTCTCTGTGGGGAGTAGAGTATCTCTGTGGGGAGTATAGTGTCTCTGTGGGGAGTATAGTGTCTCTGTGTGGAGTATAGTGTCTCTGTGTGGAGTATAGTGTCTCTATGTGGAGTAGAGTGTCTCTCTGTGGAGTAGAGTGTCTCTGTGGGGAGTATAGTGTCTCTGTGTGGAGTATAGTGTCTCTGTGGGGAGTATAGTGTCTCTGTGGGGAGTAGAGTGTCTCTGTGTGGAGTAGAGTGTCTCTGTGTGGAGTATAGTGTCTCTGTGGGGAGTATAGTGTCTCTGTGGGGAGTAGAGTGTCTCTGTGTGGAGTAGAGTGTCTCTGTGGGGAGTAGAGTGTCTCTGTGTGGAGTATAGTGTCTCTGTGTGGAGTATAGTGTCTCTGTGGGGAGTATAGTGTCTCTGTGTGGAGTATAGTATCTCTGTGTGGAGTAGAGTGTCTCTGTGGGGAGTAGAGTGTCTCTGTGTGGAGTATAGTGTCTCTGTGTGGAGTATAGTATCTCTGTGTGGAGTAGAGTGTCTCTGTGGGGAGTATAATGTCTCTATGTGGAGTAAAGTGTCTCTGTGTGGAGTATAGTGTCTCTGTGTGGAGTAGATTGTCTCTGTGTGGAGTATAGTGTCTCTGAGTGGAGTATAGTGTCTCTGTGTGGAGTATAGTGTCTCTGTGTGGAGTAGAGTGTCTCTGTGTGGAGTAGAGTATCTCTGTGTGGAGTATAGTGTCTCTGTGGGGAGTATAGTGTCTCTGTGGGGAGTATAGTGTCTCTGTGTGGAGTATAGTGTCTCTGTGTGGAGTAGAGTGTCTCTGTGGGGAGTAGAGTGTCTCTGTGTGGAGTATAGTGTCTCTGTGGGGAGTAGAGTGTCTCTGTGTGGAGTATAGTGTCTCTGTGGGGAGTATAGTGTCTCTGTGGGGAGTATAGTGTCTCTATGTGGAGTATAGTGTCTCTATGTGGAGTATAGTGTCTCTGAGTGGAGTAGAGTGTCTCTGTGTGGAGTATAGTGTCTCTGAGTGGAGTAGAGTGTGTCCATGCTGGATGCTTACCTTGGACAGAAGGTCATTTCTCAGCCAGGGGCCTGAGTGACCTTCACAGCACTTCCCCTTTTCCCTTTTCTCACATAGGAACATTACCACTACACCACTACACTACAGCCCTCTGATCCTGATGCACACACATGGGGACATGCGCATGCATGCACACACACACACACACACACACACACACACACACACACACACACACACACACACACACACACACACACACACACACACACACACACACACACACACACACACACACACATATACACACACACACACACACACACACACACACACACACACACATATACACACACACACACACACACACACACATACACACACACACACACACACACACACACACACCCACACACACACACACACACACACACACATACACACACACACACACACACACACACACACACACACACATATACACACACACACATAGTAGCTTGAATTTTTGTAAAACCCAGAAATAGTAATTATAGATTATAGGTCAACACATCTCTGCATGCAAATTTGCTAAGCACCCGCAGTTACAAAATACATACATTAACCTTCTCCCTGTCCTGCCGGCATGCTCTCTCTCTCTCGGTCTCTCTCTCTCTATCTCGCTCTTTCTCTCTCTCTATCTCTCGTCGGCAGGGCTACAGACTCTTCGCGCTGGCAGATAGTTGCTGTTTTGATTGACAAGGCAGATCATCCAATTATATCGTCCATATGTATTATTTGAGACTCGCCCCCAATTGGTGCGGGCACAAGGCGGTCCTTAGGCAAATTTGTTGACAAGGGAGACGCATGAATTCATTCATTTTCACTGAACGGAACGTAGAGAGCAAACGACAGAGTGAGGCAACGGGAAAACTTGCTGATTTGGAGTAGACTTCACTTGTTTCAGAGCTTTTGAGAAAATAATTGTAAGAGCACCGTAAAAGGATTGATTTTTCTGTAAGGTTCTGAAGAGTCGTGTGTTCTACATATTTCAAGGTAAAGAAAGAGATACACTTTCATTGTTTTATGAATAGAGACTAGACAACTAAATAGTCATTTCTTGCGCAACGATGTTAATGTGTAGCGGCATGGTAGTCAAACTGTGTTATAGGTGGATTATTATACCCAAGTCAAAGGAAGGACATAGTGACACGCACGCAGACGCACGCACACACGCACACAATAACAACGAGGGCATGGGCAGCATGAGCGTTTGAAGCTTTCTTTGCGCAAATAATATCTATCTATCTATGTATCTCTCTCTCTCACACACTCTCATTCTCTCTCGCGCTCAATTCAATTCAACAAATGCCAAAGCAACGTATATGAAGTATCACAGAAATTAACTATATTTATTTGTTTGAAATGTTGCAGGATGAAATCTCTTAAAATGCACCATCTCGTTTTCTAGAATGTAAAAATTTTTATAAATAAAAATTAATACTTAGCAATAAGAAATACGTAATCAATATGTTTTGAGCAACAATATTAATAGATATGAACAAAAAACAATCATACATGGGAAATAATTCACTCAAAAGAAAATAAACTATTGAGAAATTAAATCTACAATTTCTCATGTATGTGACATGGTGGAATCTACTCTCTCTATTATATAATGACAGGCCAGGACATAATCTGCAGCAAGATCTATTGTCTTATCTTTTCCCCTAACAAAATGCAGATTTTCTTGTCAACAGCTCTCTCTATCTCTCCCTCTCTCCCTCTCTCCATCTCTTTCAATTAAACTCTCTCTCTCTCTCGCTCTCTCGCTCTCTCTCGCTCTCTGTCTCTGTATAACGGGAACGCAGTAACAGGTGCGTCTGATGGTTTGCCATGGTGACAATCTGTTAGCTCGCCTTCCATGCGCACTGACGCGAACACGAGCAAACATGTCGCCACTCGTCATGTATAAGATGTTGTCAGATGTATGTTAGTGTGCCCCAGAGTAAGGAAATAGAAGATGGACATGAGAAATAGACTGCTGAAATCCTGTTGAAATGAACTAAGCATCATGGTAGGATTTTATGAGACATGTCGTGCTTGGATGTCCTTCATGCTTTAATGAACATTCAGAAAATAGCAATATCTATGAATGTGTCCCAAAGGCCACCATGTTCCCTAAGTAGTGCACTACTTTTGACCAGAGCTCTATGGGACCTGGTCAAAAGTAGTGCACTATAAAGGGAATAGGGTGTCATTTGGGACATAACCTATACTGTTAATCTGGGACACTAGAAACTGATAGTTGAAGTTGTAAGGGTAAATTGAGATAGAGAGATACAGCATCCTACTTGGTAGATAGAGAGATACAGCAGCCTACTTGGTAGATAGAGAGATACATCATCCTACTTGGTAGATAGAGAGATACATCATCCTACTTGGTAGATAGAGAGATACAGCAGCCTACTTGGTAGATAGAGAGATACATCATCCTACTTGGTAGATAGAGAGATACAGCATATTACTTGGTAGATAGAGAGATACATCATCCTACTTGGTAGATAGAGAGATACAGCAGCCTACTTGGTAGATAGAGAGATACATCATCCTACTTGGTAGATAGAGAGATACAGCAGCCCACTTGGTAGATAGAGAGATACAGCATCTTACTTGGTAGATAGAGAGATACAGCGTCTTACTTGGTAGATAGAGAGATACATCATCCTACTTGGTAGATAGAGAGATACAGCATCTTACTTGGTAGATAGAGAGATACAGCATCTTACTTGGTAGATAGAGAGATACATCATTCTACTTGGTAGATAGAGAGATACAGCAGCCTACTTGGCAGATAGAGAGATACAGCAGCCTACTTGGTAGATAGAGAGATACAGCAGCCTACTTGGCAGATAGAGAGATACAGCATCTTACTTGGTAGATAGAGAGATACATCATCCTACTTGGTAGATAGAGAGATACAGCAGCCTACTTGGCAGATAGAGAGATACAGCAGCCTACTTGGTAGATAGAGAGATACAGCAGCCTACTTGGTAGATAGATAGATACAGCATCCTACTTGGTAGATAGAGAGATACAGCATCCTACTTGGTAGATAGATAGATACAGCAGCCTACTTGGTAGATAGAGAGATACAGCAGCCTACTTGGTAGATAGATAGATACAGCATCCTACTTGGTAGATAGAGAGATACAGCATCCTACTTGGTAGATAGAGAGATACAGCATCCTACTTGGTAGATAGAGAGATACAGCATCCTACTTGGTAGATAGAGAGATACAGCATCCTACTTGGTAGATAGAGAGATACAGGATCCTACTTGGTAGATAGAGACATACAGGATCCTAGTCCCCTGTAGCTCAGTTGGTAGAGCATGGTGCTTGCAATGCCAGGGTTGTAGGTTCGTTTCCCACGGGGGGCCAGTATGAAAATGTATGTACTCACTAACTGTAAGGCGCTCTGGATAAGAGCGTCTGCTAAATGACTAAAATGTAAAATGTACTTGGTAGATAGAGCAGCCTACTTGGTAGATAGAGCAGCCTACTTGGTAGATAGAGAGATACAGCATCCTACTCTCTCTCTCTCTGTGTGTGTGCGTTTCCAAGCCCTCAGCACCACTAAACCTCCACTAGTGAGTCATGTCATTTTGGGGCACTACTTGGAAAAGGTGCACTTGAACATTGGGGAAGCGACAACATGGTACCAGCACCGTTCAACCAGAGAAGAGTTGCTACCAGCACCATTCAACCAACTGAGAAAGCCAACCACTACAATTAAAATGTAAACATTGTGAAGCAGAGAAGAGTTTCTACCAGCATCGTTCAACCAACTGAGAAAGCCAACCACTACAATTAAATTGTAAACATTGTGAAGCAGAGAAGAGTTTCTACCAGCACCGTTCAACCAACTGAGAAAGCCAACCACTACAATTTTAAATGTTCTTTATTGCTTTGAGGCAGGTCAGTAGACTGAAACAACTGAACCAATCATAAGTACAGTAGTCTGATGACATCACAGTACAGTAGACCTATGGGATCGATAGGTCAGCTGCTATGGATCAGACAGTGACAGTGTGCCCGTTGATGCTACAGACTGCTCTCATGTGACAGGCCAAGCTTATCATGGGCACATTTATGTCCGAGAAATTGGCTGGTGTGTTGGCACATTTCATTCACTGTATAGATAATGCTTATGAATGATTTATTGTAGACACACGTATACAAACGTACACAATACTTGCTACCGGTCACTGGTCGGGTTTTCTGCCCGATTACATTGCAGACACATGCCAGTTCTCCTGGATAGGTGTTTTGACATGTCAGTCAATGACGTGTCACACAACTATTGGTTGACGCAATGCAACGTCTGCAATGTGGCCGAGCGGGAACTCAACCAAATTGTCTGTGTCTGTTGGCACATTTTATAGAGCATTAATTAGAACACTGTAACACAGTAACACAGACTGTAATTGGCTGAGCAGGAAGAGGCCTGTAGCCCACCATAGTGTCTCAGGGCAGTGGTTTGGGAGTTGGGGTTGGGTACTCAGTAGTGGGTTACTAGTTGGAGTGGGTACTCAGTAGTGGGTTACTAGTGGGAGTGGGTACTCAGTAGTGGGTTACTAGTGGGAGTGGGTACTCAGTAGTGGGTTACTAGTGGGAGTGGGTACTCAGTAGTGGGTTACTAGTGGGAGTGGGTGCTCAGTAGTGGGTTACTAGTGGGAGTGGGTACTCAGTAGTGGGTTACTAGTGGGAGTGGGTACTCAGTAGTGGGTTACTAGTGGGAGTGGGTACTCAGTAGTGGGTTACTAGTGGGAGTGGGTGCTCAGTAGTGGGTTACTAGTGGGAGTGGGTACTCAGTAGTGGGTTACTAGTGGGAGTGGGTTACTAGTGGGAGTGGGTACTCAGTAGTGGGTTACTAGTGGGAGTGGGTACTCAGTAGTGGGTTACTAGTGGGAGTGGGTGCTCAGTAGTGGGTTACTAGTGGGAGTGGGTACTCAGTAGTGGGTTACTAGTGGGAGTGGGTGCTCAGTAATGGGTTACTAGTGGGAGTGGGTTACTAGTGGGAGTGGGTACTCAGTAGTGGGTTACTAGTGGGAGTGGGTACTCAGTAGTGGGTTACTAGTGGGAGTGGGTGCTCAGTAGTGGGTTACTAGTGGGAGTGGGTTACTAGTGGGAGTGGGTACTCAGTAGTGGGTTACTAGTGGGAGTGGGTACTCAGTAGTGGGTTACTAGTGGGAGTGGGTACTCAGTAGTGGGTTACTAGTGGGAGTGGGTACTCAGTAGTGGGTTACTAGTGGGAGTGGGTGCTCAGTAGTGGGTTACTAGTGGGAGTGGGTTACTAGTGGGAGTGGGTACTCAGTAGTGGGTTACTAGTGGGAGTGGGTACTCAGTAGTGGGTTACTAGTGGGAGTGGGTACTCAGTAGTGGGTTACTAGTGGGAGTGGGTACTCAGTAGTGGGTTACTAGTGGGAGTGGGTTACTAGTGGGAGTGGGTACTCGGTAGTGGGTTACTAGTGGGAGTGGGTACTCAGTAGTGGGTTACTAGTGGGAGTGGGTACTCAGTAGTGGGTTACTAGTGGGAGTGGGTGCTCAGTAGTGGGATACTGTCCTCTGTTGGGTCGTGACTAAAGACTGAGTTATCACTAGAAACAATGTTCTCATGTGGCAGGTGTGATTTAGGTGTCTGGGCAGAGCCAGAACAGGTCCAAACAGCTCTGTTACCCTGCTTACAGGGGCAATCTGCAATTGGTACATCCATTTTATTTGTATTAATCAAATCCCCTCAAAAATATTTGTCATATACACGTGTTTAGCTGATAGCTGTTATTGCAGGTGTAGCGAAATGCTTGTGCTTCTAGCTCCGACAGTGCAGTAATATCTAACAAGTAATATCTAACAATTTCACAACATATACAGTGATCCCTCGCCACTTCGCGGTTCACTTATCGCGGATTCGCTATTTCGCGGATTTTCATAATGCATTTTTTTTTTTTTTTTGGTGCATTGTGCTCTGCATTCTGATTCGCTAAAAACTCACTCCCGCTTCTTGTATCAAAACATGCTACGAATTGTGCTATCATTTTGTCGTCTCGTGCAGTTATGTGTACGTACATAAAACAGCTTGGCAAATTTACATTAAGTTGGCCAAATTATCTTGTAATTTCGAACATCTTCTAAACCCATAATGTCGACGAAACGGCCTACACGTGAGTCACTGTATTTGTATACATGTAATAGTTGCTAATTGTAAAAAAAAAAAAGTTTTCTATTTCGCGGATTTCACTTATCGCGGGTCATTTTCGGAACGTAACCCCCGCGATAAACGAGGGATTACTGTACCCAATAAACACAAATCTATGTAAGGAATGGAATTTAAGAATATATACATATATGGATGAGCAATGACGGAGCGGCATGGACTAAGATACAGTAGAATCGTATAGAATACAGTATATGCATATGAGATGAGTAATGCAAGATATGTAAACATTATTAAAGTGACTAGTGTTCCATTTCTTAAAGTGACCAGTGATTTCAATAGGCAGCAGCAGCCTCTAATTCTAGTCTATATCTATAGGCAGCATCCTCTAATTATAGTCTGCTGCAGCACCCCTTGAAAATCAAAACAAATAAATAGTATTCATTTTTTTTATTTTTGTTTAAAACATTTCTTATCACAAAAGTAGTGCGCTGGGCCTTTTACTAGGGCTGTATCAGCGGACCCTTATAGCCCTCTGTACAGAATTAAACATAAAAGATGTCTGCCACTCAATGCAGACCAGAGGGAGAAAACATTCAGGAAAATAGCATTGCGTCAGCTAGGCTGGACGCTGAGTGTAACACTCTGGCTCCGGGACTTTTGTATTTGAGCCAGGGTGTATTGTGTTTTGTTGGGTTTTGGGTGATTTTCTATGTTTGCATTTCTGTCACGTTTATTTCTAGGTTTGGTCATTGACTCCCAATCGGAGGTAACGAGTGTCAGCTGTCGGCTCGTTATCTCTGATTGGGAGCCATATTTATACTGCATGTTTTCCTGTGGGCATTGTGGGTTTTTGTTTCCGTTATCAATCAGGTTGACTGTGGACTTCACTAGTCGTGTTTCTTGTTTTTCGTGCTTTAACTAAATAAAGTACCATGTTCGTTTCACACGCTGCGCCTTGGTCAATTCCTTCACACGACCGTGACAGAATAACCCACCAAAGAAAGACCAAGCAGCGTGTCCAGGAGCAGGGAGACTGGACATGGGAGGAGGCACCGGGCAAGGAGATGGAGAGGCTGGCGATGGCCCAGGTGGGCACATCGTGGTCCTGGGAGGACATGCTCGGAGGCAAGGGACCTTGGGGAAGGATCAAGGCCCTGGCGAGAGAGGAGCAACGGCGGCAGCAGGGCCATCGTCGGAGGGTCGTGTGTCAACCCCAGAAAATTTTTAGGGGGGGGCACACGGCATGGACGACGGGGCTGACGGAGGAGAAAAGGGGGAGTATCCAGGAGGCCACCAGGCCAGGGGTACACCGCCCTGTACGTCCTGTGCTGATGCCTCACACAGAGTGTGTGAGGGTAGGCATTCAGCCAGGACGGGTGGTGTCCGCTGTTCGCTCCAGGCCTCCTATCCGTCTCCACAGCCCGGTCCGGCCTGTTCCTGCCACCCGCACCAGGTCTACGGTGTGCGTCGCCAGCCCGGTCCGGCCTGTTCCTGCCACCCGCACCAAGTCTACGGTGCGCGTCGCCAGCCCGGTCCGGCCTGTTCCTGCCACCCGCACCAAGACTACGGTGCGCGTCGCCAGCCCGACCCGGCCTGTTCCTGCCACCCGCACCAAGACTACGGTGCGCGTCGCCAGCCCGACCCGGCCTGTTCCTGCCACCCGCACCAAGACTACGGTGCGCGTCGCCAGCCCGGTCCGGCCTGTTCCGGCCACCCGCACTAAGTCTACGGTGCGCCTCAGACGGCCAGAGTCTGCCGTCTGCCCAACGGGGCCTGAACTGCCCGTCTGCCTAAAGCCTGCAAAGCCGCCCGTCTGCCATGAGCCATCAGAGCCGTCCGCCAGACCAGAGCCGCTAGAGCCTTCCGCCAGACAGGATCAGCCAGAGCCTTCCGCCAGACAGGATCAGCCAGAGCCTTCCGCCAGACAGGATCAGCCAGAGCCTTCTGCCAGACAGGATCAGCCAGAGCCTTCTGCCAGACAGGATCAGCCAGAGCCTTCCGCCAGCCATGAGCAGCCAGAGCCTTCCGCCAGCCATGAGCAGCCAGATCCGTCGGCCAGCCATGAGCAGCCAGATCCGTCGGCCAGCCATGAGCAGCCAGATCCGTCGGCCAGCCATGAGCAGCCAGATCCGTCAGCCAGCCATGAGCAGCCAGATCCGTCAGCCAGCCATGAGCAGCCAGATCCGTCAGCCAGCCATGAGCAGCCAGATCCTTCAGCCTGCCATGAGCCGTCCAGCCAGGATCCGCCAGAGCCAGCCAGCCAGGATCCGCCCCTTAGCCAGGTGCTGTCCCTTAGCCCGGTGCTGCCCCTAAATCCAGGTGGAGTAAGTTGGAGGGTGGTCATGTGGAGGAGGCTAGGGAAGCGGGTGGTGACTAAGGTGGGGTGGGGACCACGACCAGGGCCAGAACCGCCACCGTGGACAGACGCCCACCCAGACCCTCCCCGAGACTGTATGCTGGTGCGCCCGGAGTGCGCACCTTTAGGGGGGGGTACTGTAACACTCTGGCTCCGGGACTTTTGTATTTGAGCCAGGGTGTATTGTGTTTTGTTGGGTTTTGGGTGATTTTCTATGTTTGCATTTCTGTCACGTTTATTTCTAGGTTTGGTCATTGACTCCCAATCGGAGGTAACGAGTGTCAGCTGTCGGCTCGTTATCTCTGATTGGGAGCCATATTTATACTGCATGTTTTCCTGTGGGCATTGTGGGTTTTTGTTTCCGTTATCAGTCAGGTTGACTGTGGACTTCACTAGTCGTGTTTCTTGTTTTTCGTGCTTTAACTAAATAAAGTACCATGTTCGTTTCACACGCTGCGCCTTGGTCAATTCCTTAACACGACCGTGACACTGAGAGAGAATGAAGGCTAACTGACAGGCTCGCCGTTGAACTCGTCATCATTCTTTTAGAATCCAGAGGACATTAAACAATATAGACTTAAGATACACTGAGTATACAATACATTAGGAACACCTTCTTAATATTGAGTTCATTTTTTGAAGAGAAAAGGACAATATGAAAATCTGGATACGGTCAAAAATCTGGAAAATAGCATTGCGTCTGCTAGGCTGGATGCTGTGAGAGAATGAAGGCTAACTGACAGGCTCACCGTTGAACTCGTCATCGTTCTTCTCGAATCCGGAGGACACAAATCAAATCAAATCAAATTTTATTGGCCACATGCGCCGAATACAACAGGTATTCCCTTAACCAACAGTGCATTTATTTTTTTATAAAAAAGTCAAATAAAACAACAACAAAAAAGTGTTGAGAAAAAAGAACAGAAGTAAAATAAAATAACAGTAGGGAGGCTATATACAAGGGTGTACCGGTGCAGAGTCAATGTGCGGGGGCACCGGCTAGTTGAGGTAGTTGAAGTAATATGTACATGTGGGTAGAGTTAAAGTGACTATGCATAAACAATTAACAGAGTAGCAGCAGCGTAAAAAGATGGGGTGGGGGGGCAGTGCAAATAGTCCAGGTAGCCATGATTAGCTGTTCAGGAGTCGTATGACTTGGGGGTAGAAGCTGTTGAGAAGTCTTTTGGACCTAGACTTGGCACTCCGGTACCGCTTGCCGTGCGGTAGCAGAGAGAACAGTCTATGACTAGGGTGGCTGGAGTCTTTGACAATTTTGAGGGCCTTCCTCTGACACCGCCTGGTATAGAGGTCCTGGATGGCAGGAAGCTTGTCCCCAGTGATGTACTGGGCCGTACGCACTACCCTCTGTAGTGCCTTGCGGTCGGAGGCCAAGCAGTTGCCATACCAGGCGGTGATGCAACCAGTCAGGATGCTCTCGATGGTGCAGCTGTAGAATTTTTTGAGGATCTGAGGACCCATGCCGAATCTTTTCAGTCTTCTGAGGGGGAATAGGCTTTGTCGTGCCCTCTTCACGACTGTCTTGGTGTGTTTGGACCATGATAGTTCGTTGGTGATGTGGACACCAAGGAACTTGAAGCTCTCATCCTGTTCCACTACAGCCCTGTCGATGAGAATGGGGGCGTGCTCAGTCCTCTTTTTTTTCCTGTAGTCCACAATCATCTCCTTTGTCTTGGTCACGTTGAGGGAGAGGTTGTTATCCAGGCACCACACGGCCAGGTCTCTGACCTCCTCCCTATAGGCTGTCTCATCGTTGTCGGTGATCAGGCCTATCACTGTTGTGTCGTCGGCAAACTTAATGATGGTGTTGGAGTCGTGCCTGGCCATGCAGTCATGGGTGAACAGGGAGTACAGGGGGGGACTGAGCACGCACCCCTGAGGGGCCCCCGTGTTGAGGATCAGTGTGGCAGATGTGCTGTTACATTTTTTACATTTTACATTTTAGTCATTTAGCAGACGCTCTTATCCAGAGCGACTTACAGTTAGTGAATACATTTTTTTTTTTTTTTTTTTTTTCATACTGGTCCCCCGTGGGAATCGAACCCACAACCCTGGCGTTGCAAACGCCATGCTCTATCAACTGAGCTACATCCCTGCCGGCCATTCCCTCCTCTACCCTGGACAACGCTAGGCCAATTGTGCGCTGCCCATGAGTCTCCCGGTCACGGCCGGCTGCGACAGAGCCTGGATTCGAACCAGGATCTCTAGTGGCACAGCTAGCACTGCGATGCAGTGCCTTAGACCACTGCGCCACTCAGGAGACTACCTACCCTTACCACCTAGAGGCGGCCCATCAGGAAGTCCAGGATCCAGTTGCAGAGGGAGGTGTTTAGTCCCAGGATCCTTAGCTTAGTGATGAGCTTTGAAAAGCACTATGGTGTTTTTAAAATCTGGATACAGATGTAGGATCTAAATTTGAGCCAGTTTGCTACAGCAGGGAAATAATCCTGCAGCAACAAGACATGTGAGGTATTATAATGAATGGAAAAAAAATTTTAGGGGTTGATACAATTTTTATTAGAGCAAATCAAGTCTGACATTTCTGTGGAAATTACAAACTTTAGAAGAGTTTTTTAAAATAATTGTCAACAGAGCTCATTGCTTATTATCGGATGTATTAGGTTACAAAATCCGACATTTTGGATATGATGTTAACGATATGTTAGAGAAAGACTGAATGATTCAGAACATGAAGAATCATATATGTCTTGGTAAAACGTATTTTACAACATAAGAAAGTGAAATGTCATCACCAAAGCGCGTTTTCACCCAATCTGGGTATAGCCTCAAAACATGGTTATGGTTGATAGTGGTTACATTTCTCCAGCCTCATCCCTCTGCTGTGTTCCAAATCAGGGGCAGGGTTTCCACTTTGTTATTGTTTGAACTGCAGATTGCACCTTTAAGCTTTTTAGGTGTACTCAAGCAGTAGAATCAGATTTTAAAAACAGGTAGAAATACACCTTATGGAACAACGGGGACTGTGAAGAGACACACACAAGGGTATAGACACATGCATACACACACATTGTGATATTGTTGTATGGTGGTATTAAACATGTTGTATTGTAGATAGGTAGTGGTGTAATAATGTCATATGATGTACTGTTTTATATTTTGTTTTAATGTAATGTAAATGCTTTAATATGTTTGGACCCCAGGAAGAGTAGCTGCTCCTTGGGGATCCCTAATAAATACAAATACAAGTTAACAACATAACTCTCATTCACTTACAGCAATAATGGGACCTTAGCCTGGTCCCAGACCTGTATGTGCTGTCTTGCGACCTGCGATGGTCATTGTCACGCCCTATATAGGAGTTGGCAAGACACACAAACAGATCTGGGACCAGGCTAGGTGAAACAGAGCAAGGAGGAAGCGATTTTTGGAGGCAAAAAAAGCTACTTGCTAGTCAAGAGTTGAGTCACAAATGGCATCCTATTCCCTATATAGTGCACTTCTTTTTTTACCAAAGCCCCATAGGCCAATCTAGCGTACCTGATCCTAATAATCAGCTGGTTGATAAACTGAATCCGGTTGGTTACGACTGAGGTTGGAGCGAAAAGCTACACGATGGTAACTCTCCAGGAAATAGATGGGAATAGATGGGTCCTGACAGGGAGCCAAATATGCTCAAAGGTCTTCTACAAATCTTTGAGTTAGGTTACCTAGGTTACAGTCTGGTCTGTATGTCATCACTGACGATGGTGCTAGCAGCTAGACTATAATCAACACGTGAGTCATACCTCTTCTGAGTCCCCAAATGGCACCCTATCCCCTTTTTAGTGCACTAGTTTTGCATGTACACTATATATAAAAGAGTATGTGGACACCCCTTCAAATTAGTGGATTCTGCTATTTCAGCCACACCTGTTGCTGACAGGTGTATAAAATTGAGCACGCAGCCATGCAATCTCTATAGACAAACACTGGCAGTAGAATGGCCTTACTGAAGAGCTCAGTGACTTTCGACGTGGCACCATCATAGGATGCCACCTGTCCAAAAATTCAGTTTGTCAAATGTCTGCCCTGCTAGAGCTGCCCCGGTCAACTGTAAGTGCTGTTATTTTGAAGTGGAAACGTCTAGGAGCAACAACAGCTCAGCCGCGAAGTGGTAGGCCACACAAGCTCACAGAATGGGACTGCCGAGTGCTGAAGCACGTAGCGTATAAAAATCGTCTGTCCTCGGTTGCAACACTCACTACCGAGTTCCGAACTGCCTCTGGAAGCAACATCAGCACAATAACTGTTCTTTGGGAGCTTCATAAAAATGGGTTTCCTTGGCCGGACAGCCGCACACAAGCCTAAGATCACACAATGCCAAGCGTCGGCTGGAACGGAAATATCACATTTATATAAGTATTCCGACCTTTTACTCAGTACTTTGTTGAAGCACCTTTGGCAGCGATTTACTGCCTCGAATCTTCTTGGGTATGACGCTACAAGCTTGGCACACCTGTATTTGTGGAGTTTCTCCCATTCTTCTCTGCAGATCCTCTCAAGCTCTGTCAGGTTGTATGGGGAGCGTCGCTGCACAGCTATTTTCAGGTCTCTCCAGAGATGTTAAATCGGGTTCAAGTCCGGGCTCTGGCTGGGCCACTCAAGGACATTCAGAGACTTGTCCCCAAGCCACACCTGTGTTGTTTTGGCTGTGTGCTTAGGGTCATTGTCCTGTTGGAAGGTGAACCTTCGCCCCAGTCTGAAAACCTGCTCCAGAGCGCTCAGGACTTAATCAAGGATCTCTCTGTACTTTCCCTCGATCCTGACTAGTCTCCCAGTCCCTGCCACTGAAAAACATCCCAACAGCATGATGCTGCCACCACCATGCTTCACGGTAGGGATGGTGCCAGGTTTCCTCCAGAGGTGACGCTTGGCATTCAGGCCCGAAGAGTACAATTTTGGTTTCAACAGACCAGAGAATCTTGTTTCTCATGGTCTGAGAGTCCTTTAGGTGCCTTTTGTAGCGGGCTGTCATGTGCAATTTACTGAGGAGTGGCTTCTGTCTGGCCACTTTACCACAAAGGCCTGATTGGTGGAGTGCTGCAGAGATGGTTGTCCTTCTGGATGGTTCTCCCATCTCCACAGAGGAACTCTGGAGCTCTGTCAGCGTGACCATTGGGTTCTTGGTCACCTTCCTAACCATGGTCCTTCTCCCCCGATTGATCAGTTTGGCCAGGCAGCCAGCTCTAGGAAGAGACTTGGTGGTTCCAAACTACTTCCATTTAAGAATGATGGAGGCCAATGTGTTCTTGGGGACTTTAAATGCAGCAGCAATTTTTTGGTACCCTTCCCCAGATCTGTGCCTCGACACAATCCTATCTCGGAGCTCTACAGACAATTCCTTTGACCTCAAGGCTTGGATTTTGCTCTGACATGCACTGTCAACTGTGGGACCTTATATAGACGTGTGTGCCTTTCCAAATAATGTCCAATCAATTGAATTTACCACAGGTGGACTCCAATAAATGTGTAGAAACATCTCAAGGGTGATAAATGGAAAAAGGATGCACCTGACCCCAACTTCGAGTCTCATAGCAAAGGGTCTGAAAACTTATGTAAATAATGTATTTCTGTTTTTTTTTATTCGTAAAAAATCTGCAAAAATGTATAAAAACCTGTTTTCGCTATAGTTAACTAGGGGAGCTGATGTTCATAAGGCAGTGATATAGTGTATGGTGCATTTCAGGCAAGTCTAGCTCCGATAACGGGTTGTTAGCATGACTGTTTTACCGTGTGTGTGTGTTCATGCATGCGTGTATGTGTGTATGAATGTGTGTGTTTGTGAAGAACAGTTGCTACCCAAAGGGTTTCTGTATGCTTCA
>NC_139994.1:1762238-1786209 GCF_964263955.1 Coregonus lavaretus
GAGAGAGGGAGGAGAAGGAATGTCTTGATCAGAGAGAGAGAGAGGAGGAGGACATTATTGATCAGAGAAAGAGAGGAGGAGGACATTATTGATAAGAGAGAGGGAGGAGGAAATTATTGATCAGAGAGAGAGAGGAGGAGGACTTTATTGTTCAGAGAGAAGGAGGAGGAGGACATTATTGATCAGAGAGAGGGAGGAGGAGGACATTATTGACCAGAGAGAGGGAGAAGGAGGACATTATTGATCAGAGAGAGAGAGAAGGATGACATTATTGATCAGAGAGAGAGGAGGAGGATATTATTGATTAGAGAGAGGGAGGAGGACATTATTGACCAGAGAGAAGGAGGAGGAGGACATTATTGATCAGAGAGAGGGAGGAGGACATTATTGATCAGAGAGAGAGGGAGGAGGAAGATTTTATTGACCAGAGAGAGAGGAGGAGGAGGACATTATTGATCAGAGAGAGGGAGAAGGAGGACATTATTGACCAGAGAGAAGGAGGAGGAGGACATTATTGATCAGAGAGAGGGAGGAGGACATTATTGATCAGAGAGAGAGGGAAGAGGAAGATTTTATTGACCAGAGAGAGAGGAGGAGGAGGACATTATTGATCAGAGAGAGGGAGAAGGAGGACATTATTGATCAGTGAGAGAGGAGGAGGGTATTATTGATTAGAGAGAGAGAGGAGGACATTATTGATCAGAGAGAAGGATGAAGACATTATTGATCAGAGAGAGGGAGGAGGACATTATTGACAAGAGAGAGATAGGTGGAGGACATTATTGATCAGAGAGAGAGAGAGGAGGAGGACATTATTGATAAGAGAGAGGGAGGAGGAGGACATTACTGATCAGAGAGAGAGAGGAGGACATTATTGATCACAGAGAGAGAGAAGGAGGACGTTGTTGATCAGATATAGGGAGGAGGAGGACATTATTGATAAGAGAGAGGAGGAGAACATTATTGATCAGAGAGAGGAAGAGAGGAGGACATAATTGACCAGAGAAAGGAGGAAAACATTATTGATCAGAGAGAAGAAGAGGAGGACATTATTGATAAGAGAGAGGGAGGAGGAGGACATTATTGATCAGAGAGAGATAGAGGAGGACATTATTGATCAGTGAGAGGGAGGAGGAGGAAAATATTGATCAGAGAGAGGGAGGAGGACATGTTTGATCAGATATAGGGAGGAGGACATTATTGATCAGAGAGAGGAAGAGGATGACATTATTGATCAGATACAGGGAGGAGGATGAATTTATTGATCAGGGAGAGGGAGGAGTAGGACATTATTGACCAGAGAGAGAGAGGAGGAGGACATTATTGATCGGAGAAAGGGAGGAGGAGGACATTATTGACCAGAGAGAGAGAGAGGAGGAGGACGTTATTGATCAGAGAAAGGGAGGTGGAGGACATTATTGACCAGAGAGAGGGAGGAGGACAATATTGACCAGATACATGAGGAGGAGGAATGTATTGATCAGAGAGAGGGAGGAGGAGGACATTATTGATCAGAGAGAGGGAGGAGGAGGACATTATTGATCAGAGAGAAGGAGGAGGAGGACAATATTGATCAGAGAGAGGGAGGAGGAGGTCATTATTGTTCAGAGAGAAAGGAGGAGGATATTATTGATTAGAGAGAGAGAGAAGGATGCCATTATTGATCAGAGAAAGGGAGGAGGAGGATATTATTGACCAGAGAGAAGGAGGAGGAGGACGTTATTGATCAGAGAAAGAGAGGAGGAGGACATTATTGACCAGAGAGAAGGAGGAGGAGGGCATTATTGATCAGAGAGAGGGATAAGGAGGATATTATTGATCAGCAAGAGAGAGGAGGAGGATATTATTGATTAGAGAGTAGGAAGAAGGACATTATTGACCGGAGAAAAGGAGGAAGACATCATTGATCAGAGAGAGGGAGGAGGACATTATTGACCAGAGAGAGATAGGAGGAGGATATTATTGACCAGAGAGATGGAGGAGGAGGACATTATTGATCAGAGAGTGGGAGGAGGACATTATTGATCAGAGATAGGAGAATAATATTATTGACCAGAGAGATGGAGGAGGAGGACATTAATGATCAGAGAGAGGAAGAGGAGGACATTATTGATCAGATACAGGGAGGAGGAGGAATTTATTGATCAGAGAGAGGGAGGAGTAGGACATTATTGACCAGAGAGAGAGGAGGAGGACATTATTGATCGGAGAAAGGGAGGAGGAGGACATTATTGATTAGAGAGAGAGAGGGAGGAGGACATTATTGACCAGAGAGAGAGAGGAGGAGGACATTATTGATCAGAGAAAGGGAGGTGGAGGACATTATTGACCAAAGAGAGGGAGGAGGACAATATTGATCAGATATATTAGGAGGAGGAATGTATTGATCAGACAGAGGGAGGAGTAGGACATTATTGATCAGAGATAGGTAGGAGGAGGACATTATTGACCAGAGAGAGAGGAGGAGGACATTATTGATCAGAGAGAAGGAGGAGGAGGACAATATTGATCAGAGAGAGGGAGGAGGATGACATTATTGATCAGATACAGGGAGGAGGATGAATTTATTGATCAGAGAGAGGGAGGAGTAGGACATTATTGACCAGAGAGAGAGAGGAGGAGGACATTATTGATCGGAGAAAGGGAGGAGGAGGACATTATTGACCAGAGAGAGAGAGGAGGAGGACGTTATTGATCAGAGAAAGGGAGGTGGAGGACATTATTGACCAGAGAGAGGGAGGAGGACAATATTGACCAGATACATGAGGAGGAGGAATGTATTGTTCAGAGAGAGGGAGGAGGAGGACATTATTGATCAGAGAGAGGGAGGAGGAGGACATTATTGATCAGAGAGAAGGAGGAGGAGGACAATATTGATCAGAGAGAGGGAGGAGGAGGTCATTATTGTTCAGAGAGAAAGGAGGAGGATATTATTGATTAGAGAGAGAGAGAAGGATGCCATTATTGATCAGAGAAAGGGAGGAGGAGGATATTATTGACCAGAGAGAAGGAGGAGGAGGACGTTATTGATCAGAGAAAGAGAGGAGGAGGACATTATTGACCAGAGAGAAGGAGGAGGAGGGCATTATTGATCAGAGAGAGGGATAAGGAGGATATTATTGATCAGCAAGAGAGAGGAGGAGGATATTATTGATTAGAGAGTAGGAAGAAGGACATTATTGACCGGAGAAAAGGAGGAAGACATCATTGATCAGAGAGAGGGAGGAGGACATTATTGACCAGAGAGAGATAGGAGGAGGATATTATTGACCAGAGAGATGGAGGAGGAGGACATTATTGATCAGAGAGTGGGAGGAGGACATTATTGATCAGAGATAGGAGAATAATATTATTGACCAGAGAGATGGAGGAGGAGGACATTAATGATCAGAGAGAGGAAGAGGAGGACATTATTGATCAGATACAGGGAGGAGGAGGAATTTATTGATCAGAGAGAGGGAGGAGTAGGACATTATTGACCAGAGAGAGAGGAGGAGGACATTATTGATCGGAGAAAGGGAGGAGGAGGACATTATTGATTAGAGAGAGAGAGGGAGGAGGACATTATTGACCAGAGAGAGAGAGGAGGAGGACATTATTGATCAGAGAAAGGGAGGTGGAGGACATTATTGACCAAAGAGAGGGAGGAGGACAATATTGATCAGATATATGAGGAGGAGGAATGTATTGATCAGACAGAGGGAGGAGTAGGACATTATTGATCAGAGATAGGTAGGAGGAGGACATTATTGACCAGAGAGAGAGGAGGAGGACATTATTGATCAGAGATAAGGAGGAGGAGGACAATATTGATCAGAGAGAGGGAGGAGGAGGACATTATTGATCAGAGAGAGAGGAGGAGGATATTATTGATTAGAGAGAGAGAAGGAGGACATTATTGATCAGAGAAAGAGAGGAGGATGACATTATTGACCAGAGAGAGAGGAGGAGGAGGACATTATTGACCAGAGAGAGGGAGAAGGAGGATATTATTGATCAGAGAGAGGAGGAGGATATTATTGATTAGAGAGTAGGAAGAAGGACATTATTGACCGGAGAGAAGGAGGAAGACATTATTGACCACAGAGAGAGGAGGAGGACAATAATGATCAGAGAGAGAGAGGAGGAGGCAGATCCTATTAGATCAAATTAATGACATGAGTGGGAAATAAATAAAAAACAAGAAAATGAGAGAAAGAGAGAGAGAGAAAGAAAGTAATGAGGAAGACATAATAGTTGGGGGGGAATGAAGAAAAAAGAAAGAGAGATAAAAGTAGAAAGAGCGAGAGAGAGGGAGAACAAGTCGTTTATGACTGCGGGATGATGAGGAGATCAGAAAGAAAGGAGGGATGAAAAGGGAGGGAGAGGAAAGGGAAGATGTGTCAGCAGTCATAAACAATGACAGCGGTAGCTAGGGACAAATACAGTGACACACACTCAAACACATGCTTAGAAACCATTCACTGGTTTAATGACACATGGCAGGCAGAGAGAGAGAGAGAGAGAGAGAGAGAGCTAGAGAGAGAGAGGGGGGGGAGAGAGAAAGAAAGCAATGGAGCATGACAGAGATATTGAAAGGGATGAACAGATGGAGATTAAAAAGAGAGAGAGGGAGAGAGAACAGGAGCGAAAGAACAAGACGGCCTGTCACAGGTCAAACAGAGGTGTTTCTTCTATTTCGCAGGTCACAGGTCAAACAGAGGTGTTGCCTCTATTTCGCAGGTCATGGGTCAAACAGAGGAGTTTCCTCTATTTCGCAGGTCACAGGTCAAACAGAGGTGTTTCCTCTATTTCGCAGGTCACAGGTCAAACAGAGGTGTTTCCTCTATTTCGCAGGTCACAGGTCAAACAGAGGTGTTTCCTCTATTTCGCAGGTCACAGGTCAAACAGAGGTGTTTCTTCTATTTCGCAGGTCACAGGTCAAACAGAGGTGTTGCCTCTATTTCGCAGGTCACGGGTCAAACAGAGGAGTTTCCTCTATTTCGCAGGTCACAGGTCAAACAGAGGTGTTTCCTCTATTTCGCAGGTCACAGGTCAAACAGAGGTGTTTCCTCTATTTCGCAGGTCACAGGTCAAACAGAGGTGTTTCCTCTATTTCGCAGGTCACAGGTCAAACAGAGGTGTTGCCTCTCTTTCGCCCCGCATCCTCCATCACTCCATCTTCCAGAACTCTCACTGTGCCAAGCCAACAAGGTCATCGATTATCGGACAACTCCCTGTCGGAAACGTTCACTCCCTTCTAGATCTGCCCTCAACACTCCAGTCTAGTCAGACAACATTCTGAAAACATTCCGACAACATTCCAATACCATTTTGAAAACATTCCGACAACATTCTAATAATATTCTGAAAACATTCCAACAACGTTTTAATAACATTCTAAACATTCTGAAAACATTGTAATAACTTTCGGAGAACATTCCAATAAACTTCAGATAAATTCTGGAAACATTCCAATTACATTCCGACAAAGATTTCCAAGGAGAGCAGGCGAAGGAATCTGAAAAAACGATCAAAACATCTCAACTTTGGCAGAATCGTCAAATAAAATAGCATTTTATTGGTTGGGTACGTAGGTGCAGAGAAATGTTTGTCTCTAGCTCCAACAGTGCAGTAATAGCTAGCAATAAAATAAAATACAACAATATACACATAATGCAGTGTCATGCCTACTCCCCCCCCCCCCCCCCTCTCCAGCGCTCAACGTCGCCGGTCCACTAACCAACAGACCTGGCAACCCACATTGCGCACACCTGGCAACCATCATTGCGCACACCTGCTCCCCGTCGTTAAGCACACCTGGACTTCATCACCACCCTGATTACTCTCCCTTCATACAGCCCTCAGTAGCCTCAGTCATCAGGCAGTATTGGTTCTGTTTTCATGTCCAGACGCGCCTCTTGTTTTGTAACTCTTTGTGTTCATTATTATTAAACTCACCACCTGCTTCCTGAATCCCTGCGTCGTCGTTACAGAATACTGCCTCAGACATTATGGAAGTAGCAGATGATTACACCATCTTCCAGATGGTCGAGGAACAGGGTCATCTACTCCACGACCAGCTGGCTCTACTGGGTACGACCATGGAGGAGGTCCTCCACGTTCTCCACCACCTCGACACCACCAGCGAGGTTCTCCATACCTCTGACGGGGGGCCTCCTACCACAGGTTGTCACAGTGAGCCAGTCCGCCCAGGTCAGCGATGCCCAACTTTCCCTTCCGGAGAAGTATGGCGGTACTCCATTGAAATGCCGTGTCATCCTATTTCAGTGCTCCGTCTATTTTACCTATCAGACGGGAGTCCCCACCACCGAGAGGTCCAAGGTTGCCACGGTCATTTCCTGCTGACCGGACGGGCGTTTGAGTGGGCTACGGCCGTCTGGGGAGAGAGGAGAGGATGAGTTGGGTTCCTATGAGAGGTTCATGGCTCTGTTCAGGGTGGTCTTCCAACATTCTTCAGAGGGCAGAGAGGGAGGTGAGTGACTTTTCCACCTTCAGCAGGGTGCCCAGACCGCTGCTGAGTACGGCCTCAACTTTCGGACTGTGGCAGCCTCCAGCGGATGGAATGAGCCGGCGCTCCGCACTCTATTCCGTAATGGACTGCGCGAGGAGGTCCAGACGGAGTTGGCATGTCGAGATGACAACCTATCCTTGGACGCTCTCATCTCGATGGCCATCCGTCTGGATAACCTTCTTCGGGAGCGCTGGTGTCCACCGTGCCACTCTCCTCCCTCCTTTGGCTGTCCTGAGGCAGAGTCTGAACCCATGAAGGTGGGGGCACCTCTCCGTGGCAGAGCGACGTCGACGGAGACACATCGCCTTGGGTCCCTGTGGCTGACATCCTGGACCCAACATCATCCGGGATTTTCCATCTCCGCTGTCCAGACCGGCCAGTTTCTCGCCCTCGGGGCCGTCCTCCTGGTCAGCATCGTCCTGCGGCGAGGGGGGGGGGGGGTACTGTGACCCCCGCTCCCTCCCTCCAGCGCTCAACGTCGCTGGTCTACTAACCACCGGTCCTGGCAACCATCATTGCGCACACCAATGTCAGAATGAGCAATGTCAGAGACGAAATATAAATATATACATACAGTATAATGGTGTGTTTTGTATGTAATTTTTAAAAAAGTGACCAGTGTTCAATGACTCTATGTTCATAGGGCAGCAGTCTCTAAGGTGCAGGATAGAGTACTGGGTGGTAGCTGGCTAGAACAGCGACTAGTGGTGACTGTTTAACAGTCTGATGACCTGGAGATAGAAGCTGTTCCTCACTCTCTTGTTCCCGGCTTTGATGCACCTGTACTGTCTCCACCCTCTAGATGGTAGCGGGCTGAACAGGCCGTGGCTCGGGTGGCTGAGGTCCTTGATCTTCTTGCCCTTCCTGTGACACCGGGTGATGTCAATGTCCTGGAGGGCAGGCAGTGTTCCCCCAGTGATGCGTTGGGCTGACTCCACCACCCTCTGCAGAGCCCTGAGCTTCAAGATTGCTGTACCAGGCGGTGATACAGCCTGACAGGATCCTCTCGGGTGCATTTGTAGAAAGACGTTTGTGGGTCTTAGGGACCAAGCCGAATTTCTTCAGCCTCCTGAGGTTGAAGAGGAGCTGTTGAGCCTTCTTCACCACACTGTCTGTGTGAAGGGAACATTTCAAATTGTCAGTGATGTGCACGTTGAGGAACTTGAAGCTTTTGACCCTCTCCACTGCGGCCCCATTAATGTGGGGGGGGACCTGCTCTCTCTGCTGTCTCCTGTAGTCCATGATCAGCTCCTTCATTTTGTTGACGTTGAGGGAGAGGTTATTTTCCTGGCACCACTCCGCCAGGGATTTCACCTCTTCCCTGTAGGCTGTCTCATCGTTGTTGGTAGTCAGGCCTACCACTGCGTCATCAGCAAACTCGATTGAGTTGGAGATGTGATGCCATGCAGTCATGGGTGAACAGGGAGCTCATGAGGGTGCTGAGCATGCACCAGTGTTGAGGATTATTGTGGCGGAGGTGTTGTTGCCTACCTTTACCACTTGGGGTCAGCCCGTCAGGAAGTCCAGGACCCAGTTGCACAGGGAGGGGTTCAGACCCAGGTACCAGAGCTTAGTGATGAGCTTGGATGGCGCTATGGTGTTGAAGTCTGAGCTGTAGTCGATGAACAGCATTCTTACATAGGTATTTTGTCTTATCCAGGTGGGATAGGGCAGTGTGCAGTGCAATGGCAATTGCATCATTCGTGGATCTGTTGGGGCGAATTGAGAATTTATAGTGGGTCTAGGGTGTCGGGTAAGGTGGAGGTGATATAGTCCTCAACTAGCCTCTCAAAGCACTAGCCTCTCAAAGCACTGAAGTAAGTGCTACAAGGAGATAGTCATTTAGTTAAGTTGCTTTCTTGGGTACAGACACAATGGTGGACATCTTGAAGCAAGTGGGGGCAACAGACTGGGATATGGAGAGATTAAATTGGTCCATAAACACTCCAGCCAGCTGGTCTGCTCTGAGGACGTGGCTTGGTATGCCGTCTGGGCCGGCAGCCATGCAAGGGTTAACACACTTAAATGAGTTACTCACGTAGGCCACAAGCGCAAACAGTCCTCGTAAGTTTCGGTGGCCCGCATCGGCGGCTCGATGATGCTTTCCTCGAAGCGGGTGTTTAGCTTGTCCGGGAATGAGGCACCGTTGTGCGCGACATGGCTGGTTTTCCCTTTGTAATTCATAATATAATATAATAATAATAAATATAATAATATAATAAATTCATGATTGTCTTGAGTCCCTGCCACATACGTCTAGCTTCTGAGCCATTGAATTGCGACTCCACTTTGTCCCTGTACTGTGGTTCTGCCTCTCTGATTGCCTTACGGAGGTTGTAGCTGATCTGTTTGTACACGTCCATGTTCCCAGTCACCTTGCCATGGTTAAATGCGGTGGTTTGCGCTTTTAGTTTTGCGCGAATGCTGCCGTCTATCCACGTTTTTGGTTTGGATAAGTTCTAATCGTCACAGTTGGAACAACATCCTCTATGCACTTCCTGATGAATCCAGTCACCGAGTCAGTGTATACATCAACACTATTCTCAGAGGTGACCCGGAACATTTCCCAGTCCACGTGATCAAAACAATCTTGAAGCGTAGATTCTGATTGGTCAGACCAACGTTGAACAGTCCTTACCACGGGAGCTTCCTGTTTAAGTTTCTGCCTATAGGTGGGGAGGAGCAGAATGGAGGCGTGATCGGATTTGCCGACGGGAGGGCGGGGGAGGGCCTTGTAGCTGTCCCGGTAGCGAGAGTAACAATGATCCAGGTTACGCGATGTGCGTGTAGCACAGGAGATGTGTTGATAGATTTTCAGTAGCGTTTTCCTCAGATTAACTTTATTAAAGTACCCAGCTACAATAAATGCGGCCTCAGGATATGCTGTTCCCAGTTTGCACATAGTCCAGTGTAGTTCCTTGAGAGCCGTTGCATGGGGGGGAATATGCACAGCATTGACAATGACCAAATAACATTTTCTCGGGAGGTAATGTGGTCGGCATTTGATGGTGAGGTATTCCAGATGGGGAGAACAAATGGACTTGAGTTCCTGTACGTTACCACAATCACACCATGAGTTGTTAATCATGAAACAAACCCCTCTGCCTTTCTTTTTCCAGAGAGTTCTTTATTCCTGTCCGCGCGATGGACGGAGAACCCCGCTGGCTGAATGGATGGGGACAATATATTTACATTTTAGTCATTTAGCAGACGCTCTTATCCAGAGCGACTTACAGTTAGTGAGTGCATACATTTTTCATACTTTTTTCATACTGGCCCCCCGTGGGAAACGAACCCACAACCCTGGCGTTGCAAGCGCCATGCTCTACCAACTGAGCTACACTACAACTGAGCTCTACCAACTATATCCGGAGAAAGCTATGATTCCGTCAAACAGAGTATGTTAAAGTCCCTGATGTCTCTCTGGAAGGAGATCTTTGCCCTGAGCTTGTCTACGTTATTGTCCAGGGACTGAAGGTTAGCCAGTAATATACTCTGAAGTGGTGGATGGTGTGCATGCCGCCTGAGTCTGACTAAGGCCCCGCTCTTTCTACCTCTTCTCCGGCATTGGCATTTTGGTGCAGCCCCCGGGATGAATAGAGCTATTCAAATAAAGGATTCAGAATGGGAAAGTCAAAATTCTGCTTGAATTTCTGGTGATTGACCACCAATCTAATATCCAAAAGTTATGTCCGGGCTGTAGGTAATAATACAAGAAACGTTCTGAGCAAATAATGTAAGAACTAACAACAACAAAAAACACCTCAAAGTTGGCTAGAAGTTAGAAACAGGGCCACCGTATCTGTCGGCGCCATTTTGACTGTCGTGTAGGAGATGAGGGGAGCAGGAGAGGAGAGGGAGATGAGGATAAATGAATTGATGTCATGGTGAGCGGAGCTGAGAGTGATGCCACTCCACAGCAGAAGGCAGGGTTACATGCTCAGGCGAAGTGTTCATTACTGCCCATCTATTATGGATGGAGCCATGCTCCCCGCACAGAGCCAGACGGAGAGGAGGGTGGAAAGAGATACGCTGCCTTTGGGTTAGGAGCTTTGGACAGGCAGGCCAGCACGAGCTCTCTCTCTCTCTCGCTCTCTCTCTGCCTCTCTCTCTCTCTCTCTCTCTCGCTCTCGCTTCTCATCTCTCATCTCTCTCTCTCTCTCTCTCTCTCTCTCTCTCTCTCTCTCTCTCTCTCTCTCTCTCGCTCTCTCTCTCTCTCTCTCTCTCTCTCTCTCTCTCTCTCTCTCTCTCTCTCTCTCTCTCTCTCTCTCTCTCTCTCTCTCTCTCTCTCTCTCTCTCTCTCTCTCTCTCTCTCTCTCTCCATTAACAGCAAAAAACATTAACACACATAAACCTTTTATGCAACACCACAATCCTCCTTTTAGTGAGTGAGTGTGCACTTGTCTTTAAGTGAGAATGATGGATGGAGATAAGATAACTATTATAGTACACTAATAGAATATAATTTATTAGAATGTAATATAAAATAATAGAACAGAATAGAATAGCATTCGGAACTGTCTTCCAAGACAGTGAAATTCTTTGCACAGTCTTGCAAACATATGAGCACACTGCAGTCGCATTGAATATGGAGAGGCCAAGTTAACATGTTCAGGAGCTATAGGTCAAACCAGGGACAAGACTCTCCGACTTAACTATAACAGCAAAGAGCATTACAAAGACAGTTGGCCTGTTTGGGATACGTGATTATGTCTGTGCGATGCATGTATAGACATACAGTAGATAGATGATGTCTGGTGCCTACCCACAGGACCAGCTCAGACACTATCCAATGGGGGTGGGACTACCCACAGGACCAGCTCAGACACTATCCAATGGGGGGGTGGGACTACCCACAGGACATTTTACATTTTAGACATTTAGCAGACGTTCTAATCCAGAGCAACTTACAGTAAGTGAGTGCATACATTTTTATTTTCTTTCATACTGGCCCGCCGTGGGGATCAAACCCACAACCCTGATGTTGCAAGTGCTATGCTCTACCAACTGAGCTACACAGGGCCCAACTCAGACCATTTCCAATAGGGGGTGTGGGGCTAACCACAGGACCAGATCAGACCCTATCCAATGGGGGGTGGGGGGCTACTCACAGGACCAGCTCAGACCCTATCCAATGGGGGGTGTGGGGCTAACCACAGGACCAGCTCAGACCCTATCCAATGGGGGGTGGGGGGCTACTCACAGGACCAGCTCAGACCCTATCCAATGGGGGGTATGAGGCTAACCACAGGACCAGCTCAGACCCTATCCAATGGAGGGTATGGGGCTAACCACAGGACCAGCTCAGACCCTATCCAATGGAGGGTGGGGGGCTACTCACAGGACCAGCTCAGACCCTATCCAATGGGGGGTGGGGGGCAACCCACAAGACCAACTCAGTTGATATAGGGAGATGGTCAGCACCTCATTAGTGAGTTGATATAGGGAGAGGGTCAGCACCTCATTAGTGAGTTGATATAGGGAGATGGTCAGCACCTCATTAGTGAGTTGATATAGGGAGATGGTCAGCACCTCATTAGTGAGTTGATATAGGGAGGAGGTCAGCACCTCATTAGTGAGTTGATATAGGGAGAGGGTCAGCACCTCATTAGTGAGTTGTTAAGGGAGGGGGTCAGCACCTCATTAGTGAGTTGATATAGGGAGAGGGTCAGCACCTCATCAGTGAGTTGATATAGGGAGGGGGTCAGCACCTCATTAGTGAGTTGATATAGGGAGAGGGTCAGCACCTCATTAGTGAGTTGATATAGGGAGGGGGTCAGCACCTCATTAGTGAGTTGTTAAGGGAGGGGGTCAGCACCTCATTAGTGAGTTGATATAGGGAGATGGTCAGCACCTCATTAGTGAGTTGATATAGGGAGATGGTCAGCACCTCATTAGTGAGTTGATATAGGGAGATGGTCAGCACCTCAATAGTGAGTTGATATAGGGAGATGGTCAGCACCTCATTATTGAGTTGATATAGGGAGAGGGTCAGTACCTCATTAGTGAGTTGATATAGGGAGATGGTCAGCACCTCATTAGTGAGTTGATATAGGGAGATGGTCAGCATCTCATTAGTGAGTTGATATAGGGAGGGGGTCAGCACCTCATTAGTGAGTTGATATAGGGAGAGGGTCAGCAACACAGCAGCCTGTTGCCTAGGCAACATTTCGTCTCACTCCCCATATTTCCCTCATCAGAGTGTGTTCACGCTACAGATAACATAATTACTTTAAGCTCACTTTCTGAATTACATTTTCTAGGAAAGTGTGTGTGTGTGTTTCTGTCTGTAATGTTTGTGACTGTGTGTGTGTGTTACTCCGAAAGCTTTGGTGTATATCCAAAAAGTGACAGTAGGAGAAACTCCCAGAACTCAGAACCAGAACTATTCATTTGTCAACTGTCACCTCCTGTTGGTTTACATGCTTACCGAGGGCCTTGGGGAGAACCATAACATGTGCTTTAGCATTGCAATGACATGAGAAACCAATATTTTACGATCCTTATTAGTCCATAGGAGACTTGGGATGGATCATTATTAGTCCAATAGCCTGTCGGAATTAACACAATTCCTAAATGGATTCCCATATTGATTCAAAGGGAGGAATATTGATCCCTCTCCTTTAAGTAAAGTACAAGCTTCTGCATTAGTGTTAGGTGGAATAACACAAGTGTGTTTGTGTGTGTGTGTGTGTGTGTGTGTGTGTGTGTGTGTGTGTGTGTGTGTGTGTGTGTGTGTGTGTGTGTGTGTGTGTGTGTGTGCGTGCGTGCGTGTGTAAGCTTGTGCGTGCGTGTGCGTGTGTTTGGGATGCATATGAAAGAAGGACTCCAGAGAACATAGCAGGTTAAGTCAGTTAAAACATAGGTCTGGGGAAGTATAGAGTCCTGTATAAACACACTCACTTTAAGATGCATTCAATCACACTCATAAGACTCATTTTCACACAACACGCTATGACATACGCAAGCAAACATACACAGAAAAAGATGCACACACACACGCGCACACACACACACACACACACATCTGCCGTATCAGCCCAGGGACACAGTATGTATTTATTGAGAACTCGATGGCGTTTCTCTAGACGTTAACAGAACCCCATCAATTATTATTGCGGAATGTGTTTTTGCATGAGAGAGAGAGAGACACACACACACAGCCGAATACCTACCCAGTCCTGGAATAGCAATGAATTCCCTCCACTCATCAATATTACAGTTTTTCCCAATTGCTAAAACACCATTTTGCAAACTAGGCCGGTTTTATCAAAATACTTAACACAATTCACAAAACCACACACCCAAACTGCAAAATACCTCATATATCCTGCAAAATGAAGCACTTCAACCAAAACTACATATAGCATTATCAAAATCAAACGTTTGCACGAAATGGCACACACTTCATTCATATTACCAGATTTTTGTCTAACCAACTACACACTGTTGGGCATAATGAAAAGCACTGTCATCTTTAGTATGCTTTGCCATAATACTAAAATTGTTCAAATTGTAGAAAATTCTTCAGATTGTTCACTAGCACAGAAATATTTGCAGATACACACACATGCTGTTGAAACATTTGTATTTGTATTTTTCACCAAACAAGTCAGTGCAACATATGCACAGCAGATATATTTACATGGGACTGAACAAAAATATGCTCACAAAAAACAGTAAACTGAAAAAGAAAATTGCAGAAAAAATATATAGAAAAAAAAAAGAGGCAAGAAAAATAATTAGGCAGCATCTTGCCGCACAGCTGGGTCTGGCCACAACGCCTGCCTCGTCCACATCCCAGCTGGGTCTGGCCACAACGCCTGCCTCGTCCACATCCCAGCTGGGTCTGGCCACAACGCCTGCCTCGTCCACATCACAGCTGGGTCTGGCCACAACGCCTGCCTCGTCCACATCACAGCTGGGTCTGGCCACAACGCCTGCCTCGTCCACATCACAGCTGGGTCTGGCCACAACGCCTGCCTCGTCCACATCCCAGCTGGGTCTGGCCACAACGCCTCGTCCACATCACAGCTGGGTCTGGCCACAACGCCTGCCTCGTCCACACCACAGCTGCGTCTGGCCACAACGCCTGCCTCGTCCACATCACAGCTGGGTCTGGCCACAACGCCTGCCTCGTCCACATCACAGCTGGGTCTGGCCACAACGCCTGCCTCGTCCACATCACAGCTGGGTCTGGCCACAACGCCTGCCTCGTCCACACCACAGCTGGGTCTGGCCACAACGCCTGCCTCGTCCACATCACAGCTGGGTCTGGCCACAACGCCTGCCTCGTCCACATCACAGCTGGGTCTGGCCACAACGCCTGCCTCGTCCACATCACAGCTGGGTCTGGCCACAACGCCTGCCTCGTCCACACCACAGCTGGGTCTGGCCACAACGCCTCGTCCACATCCCAGCTGGGTCTGGCCACAACGCCTGCCTCGTCCACACCACAGCTGGGTCTGGCCACAACGCCTGCCTCGTCCACATCCCAGCTGGGTCTGGCCACAATGCCTGCCTCGTCCACACCACAGCTGGGTCTGGCCACAACGCCTCGTCCACATCCCAGCTGGGTCTGGCCACAACGCCTGCCTCGTCCACATCACAGCTGGGTCTGGCCACAACGCCTGCCTCGTCCACATCACAGCTGGGTCTGGCCACAACGCCTGCCTCGTCCACATCACAGCTGGGTCTGGCCACAACGCCTGCCTCGTCCACATCACAGCTGGGTCTGGCCACAACGCCTGGTCCACATCACAGCTGGGTCTGGCCACAACGCCTGCCTCGTCCACATCCCAGCTGGGTCTGGCCACAACGCCTGCCTCGTCCACATCACAGCTGGGTCTGGCAATATCTTCCATTGCCAGACATCGAGGGAAGAAGCGCCTTGAGTGTCTTATCCATCCCTGAATCGCACCCACATCAATCTCATCACATGCCTGTTCCATAGCCTGCACAAGAGGCATGCGCACAAAGGGCTGCCGGTCGTATACCTTCCACCGCCATGCCGAAAATAACTCTTCTATGGGGTTCAGAAATGGTGAGTATGGTGGGAGGTATTGCACGAGAAATGGTGGGTGGTCAGCAATCCAGTTTTGGACTGGGGCTGCACGATGAAAGCTCACGTTGTCCCATACTACAACGTACCGGGTTCTTTGATGGTCTGCATCATTCATACGCTCTGGTGGTGTGAGAATGGTGTGGAGTCTGTCCAGAAATGTGAGAATATGGGCCGTGTTGTATGGTCCAAGGTTGGCATGACGGTGGAGGACACCATGCGTATTGGAGATGGCAGCGCACATTGTGATGTTCCCACCACGTTGGCCAGGAACATCTATAATGGCTCTGTGGCCAATGACGTTTCTCCCCCCTTCTTCTGGTCTTTGCTAGGTTGAACCCAGCCTCATCTATAAAGATGAACTCATGTGGGATTGCATGAGCATCCATTTCCAGTACTCCCTGAAAACAAAGAACAAAAGCAGTCAATATGGTGTTATCCAGTACACTGGGAAACAATGTTACGTGTAGTGTACTGCAGTCAATATTGTACTTACATCCACATATGCTCGTCTGACCTCTTTGTTTCTTTGAGAGTTTCTCTCAAACGGCACCTTATAAAGTTGTTTCATTCTGATTTGGTTTCGCTTGAGAATGCGAGCCAATGTGGACAGACTGTCTCGTTGAATGTTGTTGAATATGGTGTTGTCTTGGATGATGTGGCTTTAATTCTCGTAATCTGATTTCATTATTTTCCAAAACCAAGTTTACAATGGCAGCTTCATGTACCCCGGTGAACATTTGGCCCCTTCCTCCACCATGGTTGCGTCTCTCAGTCCTTTAGAAAAACTAATAAAACTAAAATATAGGGCCTGGACAATGCAGCCTAAAGATATTCCCACACAGTAGAGTAAATTGTACAGGAAACTTGTAGACATCAGCCATTCATGAAGTAAACAGGTGTCACCCAACTGATACACTCTGACATGGGGTGTACTACATAGTGTGAAAGAAATGTTGGTTACATACCTGTACTCCGGTCTAAATGTCCGGATGACACAGGTGACAGTAAAACGGCTCAAGTTGAGCTGCACTCTCTGTCCAGCCTCTCGCATTGTCAGCCCATGGTTGATGACATGATCAACTAAGGTTGCTCTGATTTCATTTGAAAGTTGTTGTCTTCTTTGGCCATGAACTCCTCTACCAGCTCTACCCCTACCTCTCACTCTTCCTCCTCCTCTCATTCTCAACCCTCCCTCTTCCTCTTCCTCTTCCTCTCTCTGCAACGTCTTCCATTGTTGTTGTAAAACAAAAGGTGTTCACCTGTGGTCTTTTCATAGTGCTTACTTCCTGATTGAAGTGGTAACAATTAACCATTGAGGTGTTTGGCCAGGTGGCACATGTTTTGGCCAATTAGCTCATGTAGTGTCATTTTGAATGGCAGTGTTTTGAAATGGCAAACATGTGACTTTATGTCAGATTGTTGTGTCTTATGCAGAGAACCGTGTGCAGTGCATTTAAAAAGTGCCATTTTGAATTGCAAAATGTGTGTAAAGCAGAAAATGTGTTTAGACTTTTGGAGACTTGAGAAGAGGTTTTGCTCTCTGTGTGTCAGTTTAAATAATTGTGCTGTGCATGTCATTTTAGTGTGTTAGTAATTGGAAAAAACTGTAAAACACTCTCTCTCTGTCACGATCGTCGTATGGAGTAGACCAATGCGCAGCGTTAGTTGCGAACATACTTCTTTATTAGTGAAGAACGAACAAAACAAGAAAAAACGATAACATGACAGTCAACGGTCCAACACAAACCTAACTAGAACAAGATCCCACAAACACAAAAGGGAAAACAGACAGTTTAAATATGGCTCCCAATCAGAGACAACCAGCCACAGCTGACACTCGTTGCCTCTGATTGGGAGCCACTCTGGCCAACATAGAAATACAAACTAGAACTCCCAAACATAGAAATACAACACATAGAATGACCACACCCTGGCTCAACATATAGAGTCCCAGAGCCCGGGTGTGACAGTACCCCCCCCTAAAGGCGCGGACTGCGACCGCGCCTCAACTAGAACCAAACAGGGGAGGGCTGGCTGGGTGGGCATTCCTCCTCGGCGGCGGTTCTGGCTCCGGGCTTGCCCACCACCCTCCAATCATCCCCCCATAGCGCCCCTGGTCCGGTCTAGCCCCGCTGGCTGGAGCTGAACTGGACATAGTAGGAGCGGATAGCTTCAGCTCCGCTGTGGAGCAGCTGACCGGTACCTGATTAGGCACCGGTGACCCAGGCATGGGTTGTGCCGGACTGACGACGCGCACCCCTGGCTTGGTGCGTGAGGCAGAAACGGACCGGACTGGGCTGACGATGCGCACCCCTGGCTTGGTGCGTGGAGCAGCAATGGGCCGGACCGGGCTGACGATACGCACCCCTGGCTTGGTGCGTGGAGCAGGAACGGACCGGACCGGGCTGACGATACGCACCCCTGGCTTGGTGCGTGGAGCCGGAACGGGCCTCACCGGACTGACGACTCGCACCCCTGGCTTGGTGCGTGGAGCAGCAACGGGCCGGACCGGGCTGACGATGCGCACCCCTGGCTTGGTGCGTGGAGCCGGAACGGGCCTTACCGGGCTGACGACTCGCACCCCTGGCTTGGTGCGTGGAGCCGGAACGAGCTTTACCGGGCTGACGACTCGCATCCCTGGCTTGGTGCGAGTAGCAGGAACAGGCCGGGCCGGGCTGGCGACGCGCACCGTAGGCTTGGTGCGAGTAGCAGGAACAGGCCGGGCCGGGCTGGCGACGCACACCGTAGGCTTGGTGCGAGGGGCAGGAACAGGCCGGGCCGGGCTGGCGACGCACACCGTAGGCTTGGTGCGAGGGGCAGGAACAGGCCGGGCCGGGCTGGCGACGCACACCGTAGGCTTGGTGCGAGGGGCAGGAACAGGCCGGGCCGGGCTGGCGACGCACACCGTAGGCTTGGTGCGAGGGGCAGGAAGAGGCCGGGCCGGGCTGGCGACGCGCACCGTAGGCTTGGTGCGTGAGGCAGGAACAGGCCGGGCCGGGCTGGCGACGCGAACCGTACACTTGGTGCGAGGGGCCGGAACAGGCCGGACCGTACTGGGGACACACACCACTGGCTCTACCCCGGGATCTGGAACGGGCCGGACCGGACTGGTAACACACCCCAGTACCTCTCGCCGTGCCTCTACACCTTCCTTCCCTACTTTGACCAGTGGCCCCCGTAACCTGGTGGCCTTCTGAATTCGCCCCTTTTCTGCCTCCGTCAGCCCCGTCGTCCATGCCCTGTGCCCCCCCCTAAAACATTTTGGGGGTTGCCTCTCGTCCGTCTGACGCCGACACTGATTACGCCGTTGCTCCTCTCTCCGTCGCGCTTCTACCATCTCACTCCATGGCCGGCGATCCATCCCGGCCAGGATTTCCTCCCAAGTCCAGGACCCCTGCCCGTCCAAGATCTGCTCCCACGTCCAGGCTGCCTGCTCCTGGACACGCTGCTTGGTCCTGGTATGGTGGGATCTTCTGTCACGATCGTCGTATGGAGTAGACCAATGCGCAGCGTTAGTTGCGAACATACTTTTTTATTAGTGAAGAACGAACAAAACAAGAAAAAACGATAACGTGACAGTCAACGGTCCAACACAAACCTAACTAGAACAAGATCCCACAAACACAAAAGGGAAAACAGACAGTTTAAATATGGCTCCCAATCAGAGACAACCAGCCACAGCTGACACTCGTTGCCTCTGATTGGGAGCCACTCTGGCCAACATAGAAATACAAACTAGAACTCCCAAACATAGAAATACAACACATAGAATGACCACACCCTGGCTCAACATATAGAGTCCCAGAGCCCGGGTGTGACACTCTCTCTCTCTCTCTCTCTCTCTCTCTCTCTCTCTCTCTCTCTCTCTCTCTCTCTCTCTCTCTCTCTCTCTCTCTCTCTCTCTCTCTCTGCCAGTGGGCTCTGGCCACATAACTAATTTAGCTTCCTGTTTTTCTGTTTCCTCTCCTTCTGTCTCTCCATCTCTACCTACAGGTTGTATCCAACTGAAAGGCCTCTGTCTTCTAACTCTACAACCCACTCCCATTTACATTTTAGTCATTTAGCAGACACTCTTATCCAGAGCGACTTACAGCTAGTGAGTGCATACATTTTTCATAGTGCCTAATGAATTGTCTATGTGTTGTTGTATTTTGTATAGATGTGGAAAGACTGCTGTATAACTTAACTTGGGATGGATCATTATTAGTCCATATGCGACTTGGGATGGATCATTATTAGTCCATATGCGACTTGGGATGGATCATTATTAGTCCATAGGAGACTTGGGATGGATCATTATTAGTCCATATGCGGCTTGGGATGGATCATTATTAGTCCATAGGAGACTTGGGATGGATCATTATTAGTCCATAGGAGACTTGGGATGGATCATTATTAGTCCATAGGAGACTTGGGATGGATCATTATTAGTCCATAGGAGACTTGGGATGGATCATTATTAGTCCATAGGAGACTTGGGATGGATCATTATTAGTCCATAAGAGACTTGGGATGGATCATTATTAGTCCATAGGAGACTTGGGATGGATCATTATTAGTCCATAGGAGACTTGGGATGGATCATTATTAGTCCATAGGAGACTTGGGATGGATCATTATTAGTCCATAGGAGACTTGGGATGGATCATTATTAGTCCATAGGAGACTTTGGATGGATCATTATTAGTCCATAGGAGACTTGGGATGGATCACTATTAGTCCATAAGTAACTTGGGATGGATCATTATTAGTCCATAGGAGACTTGGGATGGATCATTATTAGTCCATAAGAGACTTGGGATGGATCATTATTAGTCCATAGGAGATTTGGGATGGATCATTATTAGTCCATAAGAGACTTGGGATGGATCATTATTAGTCCATAAGGGACATGGGATGGATCATTATTAGTCCATAAGAGACTTGGGATGGATCATTATTAGTCCATAGGAGTCTTGGGATGGATCATTATTAGTCCATAGGAGACTTGGGATGGATCATTATTAGTCCATAAGTAACATGGGATGGATCATTATTAGTCCATAGGAGACTTGGGATGGATCATTATTAGTCCATAAGAGACTTGGGATGGATCATTATTAGTCCATAGGAGACTTGGGATGGATCATTATTAGTCCATAAGAGACTTGGGATGGATCATTATTAGTCCATAAGAGACATGGGATGGATCATTATTAGTCCATAAGAGACTTGGGATGGATCATTATTAGTCCATAGGAGTCTTGGGATGGATCATTATTAGTCCATAGGAGACTTGGGATGGATCATTATTAGTCCATATGCGACTTGGGATGGATCATTATTAGTCCATAAGAGACTTGGGATGGATCATTATTAGTCCATAAGAGACTTGGGATGGATCATTATTAGTCCATAAGAGACTTGGGATGGATCATTATTAGTCCATAAGAGACTTGGGATGGATCATTATTAGTCCATAGGAGACTTGGGATGGATCATTATTAGTCCATAGGTGACTTTGGATGGATCATTATTAGTCCATATGAGACTTGGGATGGATCATTATTAGTCCATAAGAGACTTGGGATGGATCATTATTAGTCCATAGGAGACTTGGGATGGATCATTATTAGTCCATAAGAGACTTGGGATGGATCATTATTAGTCCATAAGAGACTTGGATGGATCATTATTAGTCCATAGGTGACTTGGGATGGATTATTATTAGTCCATAAGAGACTTGGGATGGATCATTATTAGTCCATAAGAGACTTGGGATGGATCATTATAAATCAGGATTGAAGTCTTTTTGTGCTTCTAGGCCTATTCAGGGATATTATAATCTGAGCCTGGAGGTACTGCAGAATTTCTATTCTACCTGGTAATTAATGTCACCCAACCAGGGTTCCCAGGTCTAAATCAGTCCTGGATTAGTGGGAAAGAATAAAACTCAGGAGTGGAACTGTCTTCTAGGTCCAGATGGGAATTTGTCTATGACATGATGCCACCCTGAACCTATACAGATGGGTATGGATAATCAGTTTCACTAACAGCTGAACAGGCCACACCCCTCCAAAGGCTCCCTAGATTCTCATTGGCCTTCGCTAGTATCAACAGGCAACTATAGGATATCGATCCAGTTGTACGTGTCCTTGGAGCGTTGTCAACATCCAAATCTTCACGTTTTTGCCAAGCCTGTCGGAATTAACACAATTCCCAAATTGATTCACATAATTATCCAAAAGGAGGAATATTGATCCCTCTCCTTTCAGTAAAGTACAGGCTTATGCGTTAGTGTTAGGTGGAATAACGCAGGTGTTTACAGGCACTGCGGAGTTAGTAGATAATCTCATCATACAGGGTCGATATAGAACGATTACCTTTTCCTCCCTCAGCGTGGAAATTACTTTGTTTGCATGTACAGCTGTAGTGTAGGACACAAAGATAGTGTGTGTGTGTGTGTGTGTGTGTGTAAGCTTGCATGTGCTTTGGCCGGCGCTTGTGCTTACATATGCATGTTTATTCTAATGTAGTTAAGAGGATATTGCATAGGGTGTGTGTGTGTACGCGTGTGCATGTGTGTGTGTGTGTGAATTGTGTGAATGTGTGTGTGTGTGTGCGCGTGTGTGTGTGTGCGTGTGTGTACGTGTGTGTGTGTACTTGTGTGTGTGTGTGTATGTGCGTGTGTGTGTGTGCGTGTGTGTGTGTGCGTGTGTGTGTGTGTGTGTGTGTGAATGTGTGTGTGTGTGTGTACGTGTGTGTGTGTGCGTGTGTGTGCGTGCGTGTGTGTGTGTGTGTGTACGTGTGTGTGTGTACGTGTGTGTGTACGCATGTGTGTGTGCGTGTGTGTGTGTGTGTGTGTGTGTGTATACGTGTGTGTGTATGTGTGTGCGTGTATGTGTGTGTGTACGTGTGTGTGTGTGAATGTGTGTGTGTTTTTGCGCGTGTGTGTGTGTACGTGTGTGTGTGTGTGTGTGTGCGTGTGTGTGTGTGTATGTGTGTGTGTGAGTGTGTGAGTGTGTGTGTGTGTGTGTGTGTGTGTGTGTGTGTGTGTGTGTGTGTGTGTGTGTGTGTGTGTATTACATAACACCGGTGTAGCCTTGCTATAACCCTGTGTATCTCACGACTAGATGCTATTACCCTAGCCAGCCAACCCTGGGCTCCAAGCCAATCTTCCCCACTGATCTGATCACTGGGCCAGCGTTCCAAATGGCACCCTAATCCCTTTGTAGTGCACTTCTTTTGACAGGGCCAATAGGGCTCTGGTCAGAAGTAGTGTACTACATACGGAATAGTGTCCCATTTGGGACGCAGGTGGGATTAGAGTACATCATTACCCTGCCTCATCTCAATGAGATTCTATCTCAACGGAGCTAACCTGGATAGCTAGAGGTTAGATAAGTATAGCCATATTATGCTATTTGTTAGTGCTATCCCCATGCAATTAGAAACAGAGCTAGAATTCTATTTTTCCATATCGCTGGCTCTCAGCCCAGTCATGTAAGGCTCAGTTGGTAGAGCATGGTGTTTGCAGGGCCAGGATTGCGGGTTCGATTCCCGGAGCCACCCAAAAGTAAAATGTATGCATGCATGACTATAAGTTGCTTTGGATAAAAGAGTCTCCTAAATGGCATTCATCCATTAGTTATAAGTTACAGTCCAGCACTGACACTAAAACACCTGATTCAACCAATCATGGTCATGATGAGAAGTGAATTAGTCTAATCAAGTGTGCTGGTGTCAGGCTGGAGCAAAAGCCTGCAAATCCTGTATCCCTCTCTGGGATCCGCTAAGGGGAGTATTTAGCTCAGTCAGTTGCCTGTGACTCCGTCACTGCTGACACATCGTGTGAGAGAGACAGAGAGACACAGAGACATACGGTAGAAGGGCCAACGGATGACCTGTTTATGAGAGACTAGGTCATCTGGTAACGCCAGAGCGTTGTGAAGTGACCACTGGCGACAGACCATGACATGCCAAACCATTACGGTACCAAGTGTAGGGTTCATCTCAATAGTATGTGGTTTCCTCCTTGTCTCTTCTTCGTTTGTATTATTGTCAGAGAACTAGAAGGAATCCACAGTATATATATGTGTTCATATCAATGCATTTGAAGTAGAGGAGACAAGGAAAGGAGGTTCACTTTAAACTATTGAGATGCGCCCCTGGTTTCTGCCTTGTCCTCCACAACCCAAAACAACACCCCTCTCCATCTCTCTATAGAGGTGATCCCCCTCTTTCCCTTCCTTAGGAGACAGTAAAGGAGTGAAGCTTGTCACCTTGTCCTGATGACCGTCCTCCCTCCATCCCTCCATCCTCATAGCTGCCAATTTCACAATTAGATTATCTTCCATCTAGAGACTAGGGCGTGGATGTGAAAGTGACTCTAATTAGAGAGAGAGAGAGAGAGA
>NC_139994.1:1786409-1791409 GCF_964263955.1 Coregonus lavaretus
CTACACTGAGAAGTCTTTAAAAGTGTATTATTATATTTTAATTGATCTTTGACTATATTGGAAATTCATTTGTACGTGAGAAGACATCTCAACATCCTATTGTATTAATTCAGATTTCCCTCCCTTTACACACACACACACACACACACACACACACACACACACACACACACACACACACACACACACACACACACACACACACACACACACACACACACACACACACACACACACACACACACACACACACACACACACACACGTCAACACGTAGCGGACATGACTCACGGTCTCGTGATGAGGTAGCCCTGTGGGAGACCAGGATTCAAATCCCACTTGTGAAAATGGCGCCCAACTGTGGGACGATGTCTCATGGAGGAGGAAGTCAAAGGCGGGTGAATGTAGCGGACCTGAGTCGGACTCATAGTCTCGTGGTGAGGTAGCCCTGCCTGCTACTTCAAAATCACTATCGCCTAAGAGGGAATAACCTTTTGGTCTAATGGTAAGACTTTGGTTTCTCCTGTGGGAGACCAGGATTCAGAATCCCACCAGTGACACATTCACATACGTATATGAACACACATGACAACAGGAGCAATCAGACATTAGATGCAGTGTATGTATGAATACCCACACACACAGAGACATGTATAGTTGTATGTTCTCACCTTTTATCTGGGAGTCATACTCGTACAGACTCCCTCTCTGCATCCTCAGCTTCCCGTGTGATGTCATCATGTCTGCCCTGACCCCTGACCCCTAACCTCTAACTTTGTCTATGGATCCTCCAGGTCTCCAATATGAGTCTGTCTAAGCCGATGAACCTAAGCCAGACAGACAGACAGACAGACAGACAGACAGACAGACAGACAGAGAGAGAGAGATCAGTGCTGTAGGGTTAGAATTCACACACACACCCCTGCTGCTTACACAACCTGAGGTTTGACCACATCTGTTGAATCAACAGACAGCTTCACCTTGCCTTTTAGAACCTCCTCCATGCTGCTTTCACTTATCCTATAAAAAAATTGTCTAGCACATGCTAACCCACTGACAGTTAAACTGGCTAGCACATGCTAACCCACTGACAGTTAAACTGGCTAGCACATGCTAACCCACTGACAGTTAAACTGGCTAGCACATGCTAACCCACTGACAGTTAAAGTGTCTAGCACATGCTAACCCACTGACAGTTAAAGTGTCTAGCACATGCTAACCCACTGACAGTTAAACTGGCTAGCACATGCTAACCCACTGACAGTTAAACTGGCTAGCACATGCTAACCCACTGACAGTTAAACTGGCTAGCACATGCTAACCCACTGACAGTTAAACTGGCTAGCACATGCTAACCCACTGACAGTTAAACTGGCTAGCACATGCTAACCCACTGACAGTTAAACTGGCTAGCACATGCTAACCCACTGGTTATTAGCTGGAACATATGTGGGTAGGCTATAGGTATAAGAAGAGGCTCAGAAACAGCTGCTCCAATAGAAATAAGTTACAGCACACACACACACACACACACACACACACACACACACACACACACACACACACACACCAGCCAGGTCGTTCAAGATTGAAGTCGAAATTGGACGTCTATCCATGTCCTGAGGACGTCGGGAACTGCCTTCAAAACCGGCCACTAGGGGCAACAGTGAGCCCTATTACCATCAAGTATGCTTGGGTTATTCTAGGGTGTTGTGGGCGGGTTCGTGGATGGGTGTAATCACATGACTCTGGATCAGAAGGTTGCATGTTCAATCCCAGTTCTGGACACTATTTTTGGTTTTAAGCCTATCCAAAACCTTAACCCTTACCTGAACCATTCAGAATGAGTGTCTAAACTTAATGTTTTAAGCCTATCCAAAACCTGAAACCCTTACCTGAACCCTTACCTGAACCCTTACCTGAACCCTTACCTGAACGCTTACCTGAAACCTTACCTGAACCCTTACCTGAACCCTTACCTGAACCCTTACCTGAACCCTTCACCTGAACCCTTACCTGAACCCTTACCTGAAACCTTACCTGAACCCTTACCTGAACCCTTACCTGAACCCTTACCTGAACCCTTACCTGAACCCTTACCTGAACCCTTACCTGAACCCTTACCTGAACCCTTACCTGAACCATTCAGAAGCCTAAACGCAATCGTTAACTTCAACATTTGACGTTTGGAGAAATGGAACGATGCAGAGTAGCAGGAGAAACAGAAACACGTCTAATTCTGCACTCAGATTGTGAGAGCTTGTTGCAGCCAATGGTTTAATACCGTTCCATTATTATGAGCTGTCCTCCCCTCAGCAGCCTTCACTAGGATGTGTGTGTGTGTGTGTGTGTGTAAAGAATGACTCACTGATGTCACATCTGAGAGAGGCTGTTCACACCTGAACATGATTCTCTCAGCTGGACACAAGTGATTCTGATCACACCCGGGTTCAAATACTATTTTAAATCTTTCAAATACTTTCAGCGTTTGCTTTAGCCTGCCTTGAATGCCAGATGGGCGGGGGTTTAGAATGTTGGTATTTTTCTATTTGTTCTATTGCAACAAGGCAAGCTCAATCAATCACAGATAAAGCATTTGCATTGATTTTGAATAGCATTTGAACACAGG
The DNA here is from genome assembly GCF_964263955.1 of Coregonus lavaretus. Taxonomy (NCBI): domain Eukaryota; kingdom Metazoa; phylum Chordata; class Actinopteri; order Salmoniformes; family Salmonidae; genus Coregonus; species Coregonus lavaretus. Next base: position 1,789,039 of record NC_139994.1, read on the forward strand.
TCTGTTTGTGATGACGGGGGCAGGTGATACAGAGAGAGAGAGAGAGAGAGAGAGAGTGTATGTGTGTGTGTGTGTGTACGTATATGTGTGTACGTGTGTGTGTGCGTGTGTGTGTGTGTGTTAGGATTCCCAGCAGGATTAAAAGTAAGTTAAGTAAATTAAAGTCCTGGATTCCCAGAAATAGCTGAGCCCTTCCACCTATAATCATCCATCTGAGTGACATCAGCGGCTCCTGGACTAACCGTCACACTACAGGGGGCACCTGGGTTGCGTTCAGACAGGAAACTGAAACTTGTCCTCCTGTCACACCTCAAACACACTAGACCTGGGTTTAAGCACTATTTGAAATTGTTCAGTTGGAACGGAACAGAAGAAGAAAACTGACTGAAAAACAGGGAGGGGCTCCCGGAACTTGTCCAATAAGAAACACTGTTTTTCTACGGCGTGACCTAATGAATGCCAGTTATTGTTCCGTTGGCAGCAAACTGGAGAAAATGTTTTGCAACTGAAACTCCCATCTGCCTCAGACATTTCATGCAATATCACCAGACCTGGGTTAAAATCCTACTTGAAATCTTACAAATACTTTGAGCATTTGCTGTAGCCTGCCTGGTGTGGGTAGGGTTTGGTTTAGCAATTTTGGGACTATTCCACTGGTCCATTAATCCATGTGAGCCCAATCAAGCACATATAAAGTATTTGAAATGATTTCTAAACAAAACAACTTAGAGTTAACAATCGAAGTTAACCCCCTAGAGTCGGTTGACGCACCAATCGGTTGACGCACCAATCTAAATCACATAACAAAAAAAAAATCCCCATCAAAATCTGTCAGTTTAAGCATCTGCGGTGAAAAGTGGCAGAGCTACAGCGGTGTTTGTCAGACCGTGAGAAAATCCCGAAAATCCGTCTTCTCACGAAAACGTCTGCAGGTACCGACTGGTACCGACCTACAGAACTATTATGACCCTTCTATGGAGAGACTCTCACGAACATGATGGTGTTCTCCATTTCATCTGAAGGTAACCGGTACCGGGTTTAAAAGAACGAATGGAAGTATGAAGGTAGTTTTGTGCCTACCCAAAAAAAGGAGTTAAATATGTGTAAAAATTATACAGAATTTTTTCAATATCTCCTAGATTTAGAACAGACACTTCAAAACCTTGTTTCTTCTTATTTATTCCTATTTGCCATTTATGAATGTGTTATTCAATGTGTTCCTTTGGGCTTTAGTAGTAAAGGCCAAAATCAATATTTTATCAAATACTTTTTAAAATATATTTTTTGTTCCTAAAGGGGTCCTAAAATTCTAAATCAAATAGCTGAATGATCCATAGTATGACCCCCCCACCCCCCCCCACCCCCCCCCCCCCCCCCCCCCCCCCCCCCCCCGCCGCCAACATCTTAGACTCTAAAGAATTCACTCAAATATCTGGACTGGAAACTTGCAGGCTCAGACACACACACACACACACACACACACACACGCACACACACACCTTAATGTTTTGATAGGAGGAAAGGAGAGGGAGATAGGATGTCACATTAGACTACTTGGAAATGCCCCAGGTTTTCTAGGGCACTGTTTTGTCAGGGTGACCAAACTCGCTGTGCGTCCCAAATGGCACCCTATTGCCTACGTGGTGCACTACTTTTGACGAGGATCCATAGGCTCTGGTCAAAAGTAGTGCACTATGTAGAGAATAGGGTGGTATTTATGAGGCATCCCCTGTGATGCCTGAGGACGAGGAGGAGAATGCGAGGCAACACGACCGCTGTACGTAAGGCTGCTGTTACATAAGACAGAGAGAAAGTGCAACCCCAGCATTGAACTCTGATCCTCAGAGAAGGGCAAGTGCAGAGAACAGAGAACAGAGAACGTGAAGAGGAGAGAGAGAGAGAGAGAGAAAGTGGACAGCTAATGAAATCAGCAATAGCTGAGTTTGAGAAAAGTCCCTGTCTCACACGCACGAGAGAGAGAGAGAGAGAGAGAGAGAGAGAGAGAGAGAGAGAGAGAGAAAGTGGAAGGTAATTTAATCACAACATTGTCCTCATTTACAGGACAGTGAGAGAGCGAGAGCGAGAGAGAGAGAGAGAGAGAGAGACAACAACACGAAGAGCTATCTATCCAAAACGGAGATGCATGGGTAAACCACTTCTCCAATCTTTTTGGCCCTATAACAAAGAACAAACAGCAAAAAAATATACATGATCAAATGCAAATCTTAGAATCAACTATTAAAGACTACCAGAACCCACCGGATTCTCCAATTACATTGAATGAACAACAGGAAAAAATACAAACCCTCCAACCCAAAAAGGCCTGTGGTGTTGATGGTATCCTCAATGAAATGATAAAATATACAGACCA
>NC_139994.1:1796409-1824886 GCF_964263955.1 Coregonus lavaretus
GGGTGGTTCCCAATCAGAGACAGCTGTAGCTCATTTTCTCTGATTGGGGACCATACTTATGCAGCCTGTTGTCACATGTTTATTGTGGGATCTTGTTCCATAAGGTTTGTTTTGGTGTTAACCTAGGACTTCACGTATCGTTTGGTTTGTTGTTTTTGTTCGTGTGGTGTACTTAAATAAAATAATGTACGCATATCACACTGCGCCTTGGTCCGCTTCATCTAACAACGTTCGTGACATCCTGAGCGCTCTGTAGCAGGTTTTCATGAAGGATCTCTCTGTACTTTACTCCGTTCATCTTTCCCTCGATCCTGACTAGTCTCCCGGTCCCTGCTGCTGAAAAACATCCCCACCGCATGATGCTGCCACCACCATGCTTCGCATTAGGGATGGTGCCAGGTTTCCTCCAGACGTGACACTTGGCATTCAGTCCAAAGAGTTCAATCTTGGTTTCATCAGACCAGAGAATCTTGTTTCTCATGGTCTGAGAGTCTTAAGGTGCCTTTTGGCAAACTCCAAGCGGGCTGTCATGTGCCTTTTACTGAGGAGTGGCTTCCGTCTGGCCACTCTACCATAAAGGCCTGATTGGTGGAGTGCTGCAGAGATGGTTGTCCTTCTGGAAGGTTCTCCCATCTCCACAGAGGAACTCAGGAGCTCTGTCAGAGTGACCATCGGGTTCTTGGTCATTTCCCTGACCAAGGCCCTTCTCCCCCAATTGCTCAGTTTGGCCGGGTGGCCAGCTCTAGGAAGAGTCTTGGTGGTTCCAAACTTCTTCCATTTAAGAATGATGGAGGCCACTGTGGTCTTGGGGACCTTCAATGCTGCAGGAATCTTTTGGTACCCTTCCCCAGATCTGTGCCTCAACACAATCCTGTCTCGGAGCTCTACGGACAATTCCTTTGACCTCATTGCTTGGTTTTTGCTCTGACATGCACTGTCAACTGTGGGACTTTATATAGACAGCTGTGTGCCTTTCCAAAACATATCCAATCAACTGAATTTACCACAGGTGGACTCCAATCAAGTTGTAGAAACATCTCAAGGATGATCAGTGGAAACAGGATGAACCTGAGCTCAATTTCGAGTCTCATAGCAAAGGGTCTGAATACTTATGTAAATAAGGTATTTCTGTTTTTTATTTGTAATAAATTAGCAAAAAATTATAAAAACCTGTTTTCGCTTTGTTATTATGGGGTATTGTGTGTAGATTGATGAGGGAAAAAAATCATGTATCCATTTTACAATAAGGCTGTAACGTAACAAAATGTGGAAAAAGGGAAGGGGTCTGAATACTTTCCGAATGCACTGTACATCGGAATGCTTGGTCTATCCTGTCCTGTAAAACGCATTAAACAATGCCCACATTAGTGTCTACTTCTGTCTCATGTCCTGTCCTTATATGAATTGTATTAGTAATACAGTGTACTATAAGACAACACTGGCGACGAGGAAGAAACGTTCTCACGTTTGTGTTCATTATTTTCGGTAGAAAGTCCGAGTTTAATGAGTTTTTTTCGTCAAATAAAACGTGAAGCTAGTCAGTCAGGAGTGATGCTAGCTATCTTAAATATCCTGACCTAGTGAGATATACATGGTGGTGATGGTGAGATATACATGGTGGTGATGGTGAGATATACATGGTGGTGATGGTGAGATATACATGGTGGTGATGGTGAGATATACATGGTGGTGATGGTGAGATATACATGGTGGTGATGGTGAGATATACATGGTGGTGATGGTGAGATATACATGGTGGTGATGGTGAGATATACATGGTGGTGATGGTGAGATATACATGGTGGAGGCTCAATCAAGCTTGTTGTCTTGACTTCTTTCTTATGTCATTCTAATTGGCACCAAAAGTTTTAAAAAGTGTTGATAGGGGACAGAATGAGGTCGGACCATCAGATAACTGGCATATACATTACTCTTACTGAATTTCCACGTGGGCGAGGATATTGGAAATTTAATCAAAGCCTATTGGATGATAACTTGTTTGTAACTAGAACAGAGGAATTTATAACTTAATTTTTCATACAGTTGAAGTCGACAAGCTTGATTCAGTCTCCGCCATGTACAGTTGAAGTCAGAAGTTTACATACACGTAGGTTGGAGCCATTAAAACTTGTTTTTCAACCACTCCACACATTTCTTGTTAACAAACTATAGTTTTGGCAAGTCGGTTAGGACATCTACTTTGTGCATGACACAGGAATTGTGAAAAACTGAGTTTAAATGTATTTGGCTAAGGTGTATGTAAACTTCCGACTTCAACTGTAGGTACAGCAAATCCCCTTATTGTATGCGACACTTTTAAATGTGCCTTTAGAGGACATGCAATTCAGTACTCATCTCGAAAACAAAAGCAATTTAGGTCAAAAGAGTCCATACTAACAAAGGAAATAGAAGGTCTAACAGAACAGATTGATAGCAATAAAAACTGTACCATAGAGGCTCAGAATAAGTTAGAGGAAAAACAAAAATATATGGAGGAACTTATTCAAGAAAGATCCAGTGTAATATATTATAAAAATAAAGCAAACTGGATGGAATATGGGGAAAATGCACCACATAATTTTTTTATCTTCAACATAGAAATGCTACCAAAAATAATTTACTGAAACTGGTTTCAAATGATGGAGTCACCCATGATTCACCAAATTATATTTTGAAGGAGGAAGCAAAGTACTTTAAGCATATGTTTTCATTTCAGTCTCCTCCATCTCCTCTAACCGAAGTTAATTGTATGGATTTTTTTTATATTAATAATGTAAAATTAACAGCTGTACAGAAAGACTCAGGTGAAGGTGAAATTACAGAGGAGGAACTTCTTGATGCAATTAAAGCATTTAAGTCCGGGTAAAGTCCATGTCTGGATGGCATACCAGTTGAGGTATACCAAAACTTTCTTTATATAAATTTTTTACATTTTCGTAATTTAGCAGACGCTCTTATCCAGAGCGACTTACAAATTGGTGTATTCACCTTATAGCCAGTGGGGCAACCACTTTACAATATGTTTATTTTTTTATTTCTTTGGGGTGGGGTAAGGGGGGGGGGGGGGGGGGGGGGGGTAGAAGGATTACTTTATCCTATCCCAGGTATTCCTTAAAGAAGTGGGGTTTCAAGTGTCTCCGGAAGGTGGTGAGTGACTCCGCTGTCCTGGCGTCGTGAGGGAGCTTGTTCCACCATTGGGGTGCCAGAGCAGCGAACAGTTTTGACTGGGCTGAGCGGGAACTGTGCTTCCGCAGAGGAAGGGGGGCCAGCAGGCCAGAGGTGGATGAACGCAATGCCTTCGTTTGGGTGTAGGGATTGATCAGAGCCTGAAGGTACGGAGGTGCCGTTCACCTCACAGCTCCGTAGGCAAGCACCATGGTCTTGTAGCAGATGCGAGCTTCAACTGGAAGCCAGTGGAGTGTGTGGAGGAGTGGGGTGACGTGAGAGAACTTGGGAAGGTTGAACACCAGACAGGCTGCGGCGTTCTGGATGAGTTGTAGGGTTTTAATGGCACAGGCAGGGAGCCCAGCCAACAGCGAGTTGCAGTAATCCAGACGGGAGATGACAAGTGCCTGGATTAGGACCTGTGCCGCTTCCTGTGTAAGGCAGGGTCGTACTCTGCGAATGTTGTAGAGCATGAACCTACAGGATCGGCTCACCGCCTTGATGTTAGCGGAGAACGACAGGGTGTTGTCCAGGGTCACGCCAGGTGGCTCTTTGCACTCTGGGAGGAGGACACAACGGAGTTGTCAACCATGATGATGAGATCATGGAATGGGCAGTCCTTCCCCGGGAGGAAGAGCAGCTCCGTCTTGCCGAGGTTCAGTTTGAGGTGGTGATCCGTCATCCACACTGATATGTCTGCCAGACATGCAGAGATGCGATTCGCCACCTGGTTATCAGAAGGGGGAAAGGAGAAGATTAATTGTGTGTCGTCTGCGTAGCAATGATAGGAGAGGCCATGTGAGGATATGACAGAGCCAAGTGACTTGGTGTATAGCGAGAATAGGAGAGGGCCTAGAACTGAGCCCTTTGGGGACAGCAGTGGTGAGAGCACGTGGTGCGGAGACAGATTCTCTCCACGCCACCTTGTAGGAGCGACCTGTCAGGTAGGACGCAATCCAAGAGTGAGCCGCGCCGGAGATGCCCAACTCGGAGAGGGTGGAGAGGAGGATCTGATGGTTCACAGTATCAAAGGCAGCAGATAGGTCTAGAATGACGAGAGCAGAGGAGAGAGAGTTAGCTTTAGCAGTGCGGAGAGCCTCCATGACACAGAGAAGAGCAGTCTCAGTTGAATGACCAGTCTTGAAACCTGACTGGTTTGGATCAAGAAGGTCATTCTGAGAGAGATAGCAAGAGAGTTGGCTAAAGACGGCACGCTCAAGAGTTTTGGAGAGAAAAGAAAGAAGGGATACTGATCTGTAGTTGTTGACATCGGAGGGATCGAGTGTAGGTTTTTTGAGAAGGGGTGCAACTCTCGCTCTCTTGAAGATGGAAGGGACGTAGCCAGCGGTCAAGGATGAGTTGATGAGCAAGGTGAGGTAAGGGAGAAGGTCTCCGGAAATGGTCTGGAGAAGAGAGGAGGGGACAGGGTCAATCGGGCAGGTTGTTGGGCGGCCGGCCGTCACAATTCGCAAGATTTCATCTGGAGAGAGAGGGGAGAAAGAAGTCAAAGCATAGGGTAGGGCAGTTTGAGCAGGACCAGTGGTGTCATTTGACTTAACAAACGAGGATCGGATGTCATCAACCTTCTTTTCAAAATGGTTGACGAAGTCATCCACAGAGAGGGAGGGGGGGGAGGGGGAGGAGGATTCAGCAGGGAGGAGAAGGTGGCAAAGAGCTTCCTAGGGTTAGAGGCAGAGACTTGGAATTTAGTGTGATAGAAAGTGGCTTTAGCAGCAGAAACAGAGGAAGAAAATGTAGAGAGGAGGGAGTGAAAAGATGCCAGGTCCGCAGGGAGTCTAGTTTTCCTCCATTTCCGCTCGGCTGCCCGGAGCCCTGTTCTGTGAGCTCGCAATGAGTCGTCAAGCCACGGAGCAGGAGGGGAGGACCGAGCCGGCCGGGATGATAGGGGACATAGAGAGTCAAAGGATGCAGAAACGGAGGAGAGGAGGGTTGAGGAATCAGAATCAGGAGATGGGAGGGAGAAGGATTGAACAGAGGGAAGAGATGATAGGATGGAAGAGGAGAGAGTAGCGGGAGAGAGAGAGCGAAGGTTGCGACGGCGCATTATCATCTGAGTAGGGTCAGAGTGAGTAGTGTTGGAGGAGAGCGAGAGAGAAAAGGATACAAAGTAGTGGTCGGAGACTTGGAGGGGAGTTGCAGTGAGATTAGTAGAACAACAGCATCTAGTAAAGATGAGGTCAAGCGTATTGCCTGCCTTGTGAGTAGGGGGGGACGGTGAGAGGGTGAGGTCAAAAGAGGAGAGGAGTGGAAAGAAGGAGGCAGAGAGAAATGAGTCAAAGGTAGACGTAGGGAGGTTAAAGTCACCCAGAACTGTGAGGGGTGAGCCAGGGCTTAAAGACAAATGTGTCATTGTACGCTGAGGATTCATGTTTTCTCTTAAATCCAAAACTTTGATCCCTCCACAGCCTCATATAGGATCTACAGTGGGGGGGAAAAAGTATTTAGTCAGCCACCAATTGTGCAAGTTCTCCCACTTAAAAAGATGAGAGAGGCCTGTACTTTTCATCATAGGTACACATCAACTATGACAGACAAAATGAGAAAAAAAAATCCAGAAAATCACATTGTAGGATTTTTTATGAATGTATTTGCAAATTATGGTGGAAAATTAGTATTTGGTCAATAACAAAAGTTTCTCAATACTTTGTTATATACCCTTTGTTAGCAATGATACAGGTCAAACGTTTTCTATAAGTCTTCACAAGGTTTTCACACACTGTTGCTGGTATTTTGGCCCATTCCTCCATGCAGATCTCCTCTAGAGCAGTGATGTTTTGGGGCTGTCACTGGGCAACACAGACTTTCAACTCCCTCCAATGATTTTCAATGGGGTTGAGATCTGGAGACTGGCTAGGCCACTCCAGGACCTTGAAATGCTTCTTACGAAGCCACTCCTTTGTTGCCCGGGCGGTGTGTTTGGGATCATTGTCATGCTGAAAGACTCAGCCACGTTTCATCTTCAATGCCCTTGCTGATGGAAGGAGGTTTTCACTCAAAATCTCACGATACATGGCCCCATTCATTCTTTCCTTTACACGGATCAGTCGTCCTGGTCCCTTTGCAGAAAAACAGCCCCAAAGCATGATGTTTCCACCCCCATGCTTCACAGTAGGTATGGTGTTCTTTGGATGCAACTCAGCATTCTTTGTCCTCCAAACACGACGAGTTGAGTTTTTACCAAAAAGTTATATTTTGGTTTCATCTGACCATATGACATTCTCCCAATCCTCTTCTGGATCATCCAAATGCACTCTAGCAAACTTCAGACGGGCCTGGACATGTACTGGCTTAAGCATGGGGACACGTCTGGCACTGCAGGATTTGAGTCCCTGGCGGTGTAGTGTGTTACTGATGGTAGGCTTTGTTACTTTGGTCCCAGCTCTCTGCAGGTCCTTCACTAGGTCCCCCCGTGTGGTTCTGGGATTTTTGCTCACCGTTCTTGTGATCATTTTGACCCCACGGGGTGAGATCTTACGTGGAGCCCCAGATCGAGGGAGATTATCAGTGGTCTTGTATGTCTTCCATTTCCTAATAATTGCTCCCACAGTTGATTTCTTCAAACCAAGCTGCTTACATGTTGCAGATTCAGTCTTCCCAGCCTGGTGCAGGTCTACAATTTTGTTTCTGATGTCCTTTGACAGCTCTTTGGTCTTGGCCATAGTGGAGTTTGGAGTGTGACTGTTTGAAGTTGTGGACAGGTGTCTTTTATACTGATAACAAGTTCAAACAGGTGCCATTAATACAGGTAACGAGTGGAGGACAGAGGAGCCTCTTAAAGAAGAAGTTACAGGTCTGTGAGAGCCAGAAATCTTGCTTGTTTGTAGGTGACCAAATACTTATTTTCCACCATAATTTGCAAATAAATTCATTATAAATCCTACAATGTGATTTTCTGGATTTTTTTTTCTCAATTTGTCTGTCATAGTTGACGTGTACCTATGATGGAAATTACAGGACTCTCTCATCTTTTTAAGTGGGAGAATTTGCACAATTGGTGGCTGACTAAATACTTTTTTCCCCCACTGTATATACATTTTCTAACCTCTCTGGATTACAACCAAATTATGATAAGTGTACTATATTACGTATTGGATCAGTAAAAAATACAACTTTTACATTACCATGTAGTTTACCAATAAAATGGTCCGATGGTGATGTGGATATACTCAGTATACTAGATACGATCTTGCTACCATGGAAAGGTAAATACCTGTCTATTTGTGGAAAAATCACCCTGATTAACTCTTTAGTAATATCCCAGTTTACCTATTTGCTTATGGTCTTGCCTATACATTGGCTTGCAAAAGTATTCACCCCCCCTTGGCATTTTTCCTATTTTGTTGCCTTACAACGTTGAACTAAAATTGATTATTTGGGGGTTTGTATCATTTGATTTACACAACATGCCTACCACTCAAGTCAATCCTTTGTAGAGCCACCTTTTGAACCAATTACAGCTGCAAGTCTCTTGGGTTATGTCTCTATAAGCTTGGCACATCTAGCCACTGGGATTTTTGCCCATTCTTCAAGGCAAAACTGCTCCAGCTCCTTCAAGTTGGATGGGTTCGGCTGGTGTACAGCAATTTTTAAGTCATACCACAGATTCTCAATTGGATTGAGGTCTGGGCTTTGACTAGCCCATTCCAAGACATTTAAATGTTTCTCATTAAACCACTCGAGTGTTGCTTTAGCAGTATGCTTAGGGTCATTGTCCTGCTGGAAGGTGAACCTCCGTCCCAGTCTCAAATCTCTGGAAGACTGAAACAGGTTTTCCTCAAGAATTACCCTGTATTTAGCGCCATCCATCATTCCTTCAATTGTGACCAGTTTCCCAGTCCCTGCCGATAAAAAACATCCCCACAGCATGATGCTGCCACCACCATGCTTCACTGTGGTTATGGTGTTTTCGGCGTGATGAGAGGTGTTGGGTTTGCGCCAGACATAGCGTTTTCCTTGATGGCCAAAAAGCTCAATTTTATGATTGGGGAGTCTCCCACATGGCTTTTGGCGAACACCAAATGTATTTGCTTATTTTTTTCTTTAAGCAATGGCTTTTTTCTTGCCACTCTTCCATAAAGCCCAGCTCTGTGGAGTGTACGGCTGAAAGTGGTCCTATGGACAGATACTCCAATCTCTGCTGTTGAGCTCCTTCAGGGTTATATTTGGTGCCTCTCTGATTAATGCCCTCCTTGCCTGGGCCGTGAGTTTTGGTGGGAGGCCCTCTCTTGGCAGGTTTGTTGTGGTGCGATATTCTTTCCATTTTTTATAATGGATTTAATAGTGCTCCATGGGATGTTCAAAGTTTCTGATATTTTTTTATACCCCAACCCTGATCTGTACTTCTCCACAACTTTGTCCCTTACCTGTTTGGAGAGCTCCTTGGTCTTCATGGTGCCGCTTGCTTGGTGGTGCCCCTTGCTTAGTGGTGTTGCAGACTCTGGGGCCTTTCAGAACAGGTGTCTATTTACTGAGATCATGTGACACTTAGATTGCACACAGGTGGACTTTATTTAACTAATTATGTGACTTCTGAAGGTAATTGGTGGCACCAGATCTTATTTAGGGGCTACATTGCAAAGGGGGGAATACATATGCACGCATCGCTTTTCCGTTATTCATTTTTTTAATTTTTTTGAAAGAAATAATTTTTTTCATTTCACTTCACCAATTTGGACTATTTTGTCCATTACATGAAATCCAAATAAAAATCAATTTAAATTACAGGTTGTAATGTAACAAAATAGGAAAAAACGGCAAGGGGGATGAATACTTTTGCAAGTCACTGTACCTAGCGAACAGTTTTTTAAATTATATAAGAAAAACATATTCCATTTAATTTGGAACGGCAAGCCTATATGAATATGAATTTGGAGGGCGGAAATGATTAAATATTAAAGCATTAGACCTCTCACTAAAAAGCTTCAGTCATACATTTTAGTCAATTAGCAGATGCTCTTATCCAGAGCGACTTACAGTTAATGAGTGCATATATTTTTCATACTGGCCTCCCGTGGGAATCAAACCCACAACCCTGGCGTTGCAAGTGCCATGCTCTACCAACTGAGCTACAGGAGACCCTGTACAAAAGTTATATTTAAATCCGTACTGGTTCTCTAGCAAATTAGTAAGAATGTCTCACCCTGTTCAAGAATGGCCTTTTTCCCTTTATTCAGATTACAACCTCTCACTTTCGGCTATTTGAAAAGGAATTTATCTCCTAAATATCACTATTTCTAAAACAAGCCATAGAAAGTTGGTTACAATTTCAATTTCATCCACCAGACACGACAGAACAAATAATACAACAAACATTGTGGTTAAACTCAAATATACTAATTGATAAAAAAAAAAAATATATATTTTATTTTAAAATGTTTAGAAAAGGTATAATCTTCGTAAATTATATCATAGGTAGGACTGGTGGAGTTATGTCGCACATGCAGCTAACAAAAACATATGGAAATGTCTGCTCTACCCAAAATTACAATCAACTAATTGCAGCATTACCTTAAAAATGGAAAAGGAAAGTGGAAGGGGGAGAAAGAAAGAACTTGTCTGTTGGCCCTGCACTAAAAACCATAAATGGTTAAAAAAATTTGTGATAAATAAAAAAGTATACCAGTTTAATTTAAGGACCAAAAAATTGACAGCCGTCCCATATAGATTGCAAAATAGTTGGGAAGAGATTTTTGACGTACCGATTCCATGGCACATGGTTTATGAACTAATACGCAAAACGACACCGGATTCAAACTTTGAATTTTTCAATGTAAATTATTATACAAAATTCTTGCTACCAATAGAATGTTATTTATATGGGGGATACAATCTTCCCAGCTCTGCAGATTTTGCTGCGAAGAGACAGATCATTAGATCATTTGTTTTGGTACTGTCCATATGTAGCTTGTTTTTGGTCACAGGTCCAGGAATGGCTGAAGAATTGCTATATTTACCTGGAGCTAACCCTGCAGATAGCACTACTGGGTGATCTGAAAAGTCATAGTCAATCGATCAATAACATAATAATAATTTTAGCAAAAAATATATTTTCAATTTACAATCTGTAGAAACAATGAGAATAGAAAGGTTCAGAACTTTCGTGAAACATCACAGCACAGTTGAAAAATATATGGCAAATAGAAATCCAACATGGATTAATTTGTGGAATTTCTTTCCTTCTTAATGCTTTTGAGCCAATCAGTTGTGTTGTGACAAGGAATACAGAATATAGCCCTATTTGGTAAAAGACCAAGTCCATATTATGGCAAGAACAGCTCAAATAAGCAAAGAGAAATGACAGTCTATCATCACTTTAAGACATGAAGGTCAGTCAATACAGAACATTTCAAGAACTTTGAAAGTTTCTTCAAGTGCAGTCGCAAAAACCATCAAGCGATATGATGAAACTGGCTCTCATGAGGACCGCCACAACAATGGAAGACCCAGATTTACCTCTGCTGCAGAGGATAAGTTCAATAGAGTTACCAGCCTCAGAAATTGCAGCCCAAATAAATGCTTCACAGAGTTCAAGTCACAGACACATCTCAACATCAACTGTTCAGAGGGGACTGTGTGAATCAGGCCTTCATTGTCCAATTGCTGCAAAGAAACCATTACTAAAGGACACCAATAAGAAGAAGAGACCTGCTTGGGCCAAGGAACACGCGCAATAGACATTAGACCGGTGGAAATGTGTCCTTTGGTCTGGAGTCCAAATTGGTGATTTTTGGTTCCAACCGCTGTGTCTTTGTAAGACTCTCTCTCTCTCTGCGGTCCGACTCATCCCAAACCATCTCAATTTGGTTGAGGTCGGGGGATTGTGGAGGCCAGGTCATCTGATGCAGCACTCCATCACTCTCCTTCTTGGTAAAATAACCCTTACACAGCCTGGAGGTGTGTTGGGTCATTGTCCTGTTGAAAAACAAATGATAGACCCACTAAGCCCAAACCAGATGGGATGGCGTATCGCTGCAGAATGCTGTGGTAGCCATGCTGGTTAAATGTGCCTTGAATTCTAAATAAATCACAGACAGTGTCACCAGCAAAGCACACTCACACTATAACACCTCCTCCTCCATGCTTTACGGTGGGAAATACACATGCGGAGATCATCCATTCACCCACATTGCGTCTCACAAAGACATGTTGGTTGGAACCACAATTCTCCAATTTGGACTCCAGACCAAAGGACACATTTCCACCGGTCTAATGTCCATTGCTCGTGTTTCTTGGCCCAAGCAAGTCTCTTCTTCTTATTGGTGTCCTTTAGTAGTGGTTTCCTTCCAGCAATTCGACCATGAAGGCCTGATTCACACAGCCTCCTCTGAACAGTTGATGTTGAGATGTGTCTGTGACTTGAACTCTGTGAAGCATTTATTTGGGCTGCAATTTCTGAGGCTGGTAACTCTAATAAACGTATCCTCTGCAGCAGAGGTAACTCTGAGTATTCCATTCCTGTGGAGGTCCGCATGAGAGCCAGTTTCATCATAGGGCTTGATGGTTTTTGCGACTGCACTTGAAGAAACTTTAAAAGTTCTTGAAATGTTCCGTGTTGACTGATCTTCATGTCTTAAAGTGATGATGGATTGTATTTCTCTTTACTTATTTGAGCTGTTCTAGCCATAATTTGGACTTGGTCTTTTACCAAATAGGGCTATCTTCTGTATATCAACACAACTGATTGGCTCAAACGCATTAAGAATGAAAGAAATTCCACAAATTAACTTTTAAGAAGGCACACCTGTTAATTGAAATGCATTCCATATGACTACCTAATGAAGCTGGTTAAGAGAATGCCAAGAGTGTGCAAAGCTGTAATCAAGTCAAAATGTGGCTATTTGAAGAATCTCAAATATAAAATATTTTTTCAGATTTATTTAACACTTTTTTGGTTACTACATGATTCCATATATGTTATTTTATAGTTTTAATGTCTTCACTATTATTCTCAAATTAGATAATAGTAAAAATAAAGAAAAATCCTTGAACAAGTAGGTGTTCTAAAACTTTTGAACGGTAGTGTATATTTCCAAAACATTTTATGGGGGATTGGAAGTGATGCAGACAATTACATTGATGGAAACTACAAACACATTTCTATTTTTTTTTTTTTAACAGCCTTAGCTCAATCAGAGGCCCTCCACCACTTCAACCCCAACTTGTCATTACAGTTGACATGTGACGTCGATTTACATCGCTAACGGACCATAGACCTCTCACCTCCATCTTTGGTCCCCCCCCCCCCCCCCCCACACACACACACCCCGGAATTCTGTCAACTCGTAGCCAGCCGCATTCAGTGATGGCCCTTACTGTTATCTGCTCACCGGTACGACATCGAGTACCGAAGGTCTGAGCAGCACTGCAATGCAGACGGCCTCTCAAGGCTTCCCTTATCTGTCGCACTCCGCAGGCCGAAAAACTTCCACTTGAAGAAAGTTAACGGAAGCTCCAGCTACATCAGCCATCCAAGTGAATAAAAGTTCCACCCCGCACTGATTACATTTCCCAGTGATTTCTGAGGTCATGGACATTGTTACTCTCGTGGGAAAAGGGATGAGAGTTGTGAGAGAGATTAAAGCCTTACCTGGTAGGAGAAACGAGCTCACGGTTAAGTCTGGATGCTTGCTAAGGGGGGGGCTTTCGAGTCATTCGGGGCACTGTGATGTGGTGCGAATGAAGGTGATCGCAAGCGGCTACATTTTGGTGGCCAGTCTTGGATGCAGCTATCAAAAAAAAAACAAGGCCAAGTCATGTTCTGCGTGTCAAAAGATGAGGAACATGCCTCAGCTAGTGCTACTATGCTAATGGAACTTCCCATGGGGAGCACTTCAGCGGAGAGAAACCATTTAAGAGCTACGTTCAATCTTCAGTCGCTTCGGATTGCCAACGCAACTCGTTAGCGATAAATGGCCCCCAACTGGTGTCTGAGCAGTTCTGGGCGTTCATGGAAGCACATGGAATCCAGCGCCATATCACCCCCGCAGACAATAGGCCTCGCCAAAAGATTCATCGAGACCAAGAAAAAGACGGAAGCATCACAGCTTGAGAGAGAGAGTTCTTTGCTCGGAACTGCTGCAAAGGTCCAAAGGGATGGATACCAGCAACAGTGGTCACACAAACAGGACCTGAGTCCTACAGAGTTCACACACTGGAGAAAATCTTCTGGAGGAGACACGTGGATCAACTGTTGCCATGAACCAACCTCATAGATGACTCATGTCAACTGACAAACCCAGATCTGCTACTGGAGACCTACCATGACTACGAGCTATCACCTGAACATCCCCCGCAGCAACCTACAATGTGGAAAGTGCTCCGGACTCACCTGAACCAGCCAGAGTGCTCCAGACTCACCTGAACCAGCCAGAATGCTCCGGACTCACCTGAACCAGCCAGAATGCTCCAGACTCACCAGAACCAGCCAGAGTGCTCCGGACTCACCAGAACCAGCCAGAATGCTCCGGACTCACCTGAACCAGCCAGAATGCTCCGGACTCACCAGAACCAGCCAGAGTGCTCCGGACTCACCAGAACCAGCCAGAATGCTCCGGACTCACCTGAACCAGCCAGAATGCTCCGGACTCACCAGAACCAGCCAGAATGCTCCGGACTCACCAGAACCAGCCAGAATGCTCCAGACTCACCAGAACCAGCCAGAATGCTCCGGACTCACCAGAACCAGACAGAATGCTCCGGACTCACCTGAACCAGCCAGAATGCTCCAGACTCACCTGAACCAGCCAGAGTGCTCCGGACTCACCTGAACCAGCCAGAATGCTCCAGACTCACCTGAATCAGCCAGAATGCTCCGGACTCACCTGAACCAGCCAGAGTACCTACTCGGGGTACTGTTGCGCCCCGGTCAGGGCATACACTATCAACACTCAGACTCAGAGACAATGTGACTGTAGACTCACTCACCTGTACTTCGTCATTACCCTGCAAGAGAAAGACAACCCCCTGAAAGGTTGTACAGTTAGTTCAGAGACTAACCTCCAACACCCCAGGGTTAAACTAACCTCCAACACCCCAGGGTTAAACTAACCTCCAACACCCCAGGGTTAAACTAACCTCCAACACCCCAGGGTTAAACTAACCTCCAACACCCCAGGGTTAAACTAACCTCCAACACCCCGGGGTTAAACTAACCTCCAACACCCCAGGGTTAAACTAACCTCCAACACCCCAGGGTTAAACTAACCTCCAACACCCCGGGGTTAAACTAACCTCCAACACCCCAGGGTTAAACTAACCTCCAACACCCCGGGGTTAAACTAACCTCCAACACCCCAGGGTTAAACTAACCTCCAACACCCCAGGGTTAAACTAACCTCCAACACCCCGGGGTTAAACTAACCTCCAACACCCCAGGGTTAAACTAACCTCCAACACCCCAGGGTTAAACTAACCTCCAACACCCCAGGGTTAAACTAACCTCCAACACCCCAGGGTTGAACTAACCTCCAACACCCCAGGGTTAAACTAACCTCCAACACCCCAGGGTTAAACTAACCTCCAACACCCCAGGGTTAAACTAACCTCCAACACCCCAGGGTTAAACTAACCTCCAACACCCCAGGGTTAAACTAACCTCCAACACCCCAGGGTTAAACTAACCTCCAACACCCCAGGGTTAAACTAACCTCCAACACCCCAGGGTTAAACTAACCTCCAACACCCCGGGGTTAAACTAACCTCCAACACCCCAGGGTTAAACTAACCTCCAACACCCCAGGGTTAAACTAACCTCCAACACCCCAGGGTTAAACTAACCTCCAACACCCCAGGGTTAAACTAACCTCCAACACCCCAGGGTTAAGTCTGGGAACTGAGGCAGTCTACCCCTTTTTCCCTAGTTCAGGAAATACAATTCTGAAAAAGTTCCATTGTTACACTAAGATAACAATTATATTCAAAATAAATAAATATGTTTCTTTACTGATAAAGACTGTAAATAAAATAATATGCAAAACAGTGAATATTTACTTTTTCCTTATGAGGCATCAAAGGTAAAGGGGGAGGAATATGTTGTGTATTGATATTCTAGTTGTCCTTTCAGGGTACACGTAATGCCCATTCTGCTTACTTACATTGGAACGCTTGGAATGTCTTGTCATTTTGTGTGAAACGCAATAAACAATGCCCACGTTAATTTCTACTTCATCTCATGTCTGGTCCTTATATCAGTCGTATAAGTAATAGTGTGCTATAAAACAACATTCATCCAAACTTTAATATGACACCTGGTCATTGTTTGCCTATTGTAGGCTTGTCAAATTGATAAGATGATATTCATTTCAACCCCCCCCCCCCCCCCCCCCTCCTTAAATCCACTCTCCCTCTGCACACCTTCTAGCTAAAACCAACTCTCTCTCTCTCTCTCTCTCTCTCTCGCTCTCTCTCTCTCTCTCTCTCTCTCTCTCTCTCTCTCTCTCTCTCTCTCTCTCTCTCTCTCTCTCGCTCTCTCTCTCTCTCTTATCCCGGTGGAAGCACGCGCCCTCCCGCCCGTTAGCTACCTCTCTCTGTCCGCTGGTTGTTGTCTCACGAGGCTTGAGAGTGACGGTGTCACGGTAACATGGTTTGCAGGGCTCAGCCGCAGTAGCAGTAGCAGCATAAGAAGAGAAAGAAGCAGACAGTAGCTGGGTGTACGAAGCAGCCACTCTCCCATCTCCCATCAATCGACCGGAGGACGCAGCCAGACCAAGCCGAGCATCCCCTCATCTCCTTCGGTATCTCTCGCTGCCTCGTCCCCATCGCGACGCTAAGTGATCAGGAGCTTGCGGCGCTCTCTTTTAGATAAAGGGTAAGAATTAACTGAATGAATTGAATGATGCTTGTTTCCAATCAATCAACACGTCTTCGCATCTGCTTGAAATATTTAAATCGGTTTTTAATAGTTCATGGTTTGACAGTGTTTCAGGGGCACGTTCTGAACGTGAGCTCGCTATTGTTTATCGAATACAGCGTGTGTTCTCTCTGAAATGTGCTGAAAGGTGTGCAAGAAAATTATTAATTTCGTCTTGGAGAACCGTTGGTTCCATTATATAGGCCTAATGATCATGCTTTGTTTTGTTTTCCTCGGCCAAGCTTTGGAATTATAGACTGTGCAATGCTTGGACGGTAGCCTTTTCCATCAACAATAAGCTGCATAATGGATACATAATGGGATGGGGGTATCATCCACGATGCGATGCTCCTGGTGTGAGCCTAGGAATCTCTCTCCCCCTCTCCTCTCGTCTCCCCCTCTCCTCTCCTCTCCTCTCCTCTCCTCTCCTCCCCTCCTCTCATCCGAATCTCATGGCATCTCATTCTCTTCTTCTACCCTCTTCAGACGATGTAATGCTGTTGTTGGGAATTGTATGATTGTTGAATTGAATGCGGAATGTGATAGGATATGATGCGCTGTACAGTAGGCTACGGTAGACGGTGTCCGTGTGTGGACGCAGTGACGTTAAGGATTATGGTTTTAATAATTAGCCTATACATGTGGCTCAGAGGCTTATGTTACGGTAATGCTTTCCCATAGCGGGACGTTTATTAGTTATTTAGCCTATCCTATGTATTTGTTGACAGTGATATGGGCCTGGGTCTATAGTGTTGTAGCATACACAATCTAAAGATGGAAAAAAAAAACATATTGAACCTATGCTTTGGCATATACTATTTACAATTGATATGATATAGGCCTAATAGCATAGCCTACTCTCGCAAAAGTCGAAATAAAATAGCAGAATAGGCTATTTAATTCCTCTCGGGTCGTCTTGTCGATTTACTTCATCCCTGCCTGTTAAAGCCATGTCTTAATATTTTATGAGTCACGTAAAATCCCGCTTGTATCACTACATCGACACTTGAGAAGATAAAGACCGGTAGTGCTTACCGGAAGTTGAGTGGCACGGCGGAGAGAGAGAGAGAGAATAAATGGAGACATCACTGCTGATAGATGGCGGCATATTTCACTCCGCGCTTGCATTACGGGACCGTTTCAAAAGACATGCAAGGGGATGTGGTAGTAGCATACCGTGAATGCATCAGATAAATGTGACAGCATGAGCATTATCTGTTCGAGTGCCATCAGTAGCGTAGTCTTTTATACATTGAAATGTTTATTAGGGAGGGTAAACTCAGCTGGTCATCAGCTGACCCATGCTCAGACTTATTTGCATTGAGCTTTATAGTATACTGTAGCCTATAGGTTAAAGATGTATACAGTATAGTTTACTGTAGCCTATAGGTTTAAGTTTTATACAGTATAGTTTACTTAAGTAATAAGGCACAAAGGGGTGTGGTATATGGCCAATATACCACGGCTAAGGGTAGGGTTGGGCGGTATACCGTATTTTATTATATACCAGTATATTGATGCATGGACCGGTTTGTGTTTTTACTTTACCTTCTATAACAGTATTTGAATGTTTGGTTTGTTAAATGTGATATGCCGTGTGTAACATCCATTTTTATAGTTTACACCGCTACTCGAGTCATCTCTCTCCGCACTCTCTCTCTCTCTCCATGCCGCTTTCCACACAGACCTAGCCCCACTCCCTGTCACTCAAGGAGCGCATTTGTTGTTGCAGTCTGCATCAGGGTTGCCATGTCTGCACTTTTCCTGCAATTTGGGCTACTTTGAAAACAATGTCTCAGGTAAAAATGTATTGGTCGCGGGTTGCGAGTTTTTGGGCTAATTCTTAATTGCACTGGAGTGCAGATCAATCTGTGTCACTTATGTATAACTTCAGTGAATTGTTGTTGTATCCTTGTGTTATTCTGCTATTATTAATGGCCATGTTTACATCATGAAATTGGAAGTTATCACTTGTGATCGTGGTCACAGTAGTATTGCAGTTGCCAATCAGCTGTTGTTAGAATTAGATTGACCGTAACAGTCAGTCAGATCAGGCTACAGGTAACCTACAGGTAACCTAAATATCCATATTATTAATACAGTATATGATTCAGTGATTGAAATGACGACCCCATCCTCACTAGCCTATTCCATCTTCAGTAGCCTATTCCATCCTCACTAGCCTATTCCATCTTCAGTAGCCTATTCCATCCTCAGTAGCCTATTCCATCTTCAGTAGCCTATTCCGTCTTCAGTAGCCTATTCCATCTTCAGTAGCCTATTCCATCTTCAGTAGCCTATTCCATCTTCAGTAGCCTATTCCATCTTCAGTAGCCTAGCCTATTCCATCTTCAGTAGCCTATTCATTTTACATTTTTACATTTTAGTCATTTAGCAGACGCTCTTATCCAGAGCGACTTCCAATTAGTGAGTGCATACATTTTTCATACTGGCCCCGTGGGATAATTGGCCTATTTGCGACCAAATCTTCAGTAGCCTATTCCGTCTTCAGTAGCCTGTTCCATCTTCAGTAGCCTATTCCATCCTCAGTAGCCTATTCCATCCTCAGTAGCCTATTCCATCCTCAGTAGCCTATTCCATCTTCAGTAGCCTATTCCGTCTTCAGTAGCCTATTCCATCTTCAGTAGCCTATTCCATCTTCAGTAGCCTATTCCATCTTCAGTAGCCTATTCCATCTTCAGTAGCCTATTCCATCTTCAGTAGCCTATTCATTTTACATTTGTACATTTTAGTCATTTAGCAGACGCTCTTATCCAGAGCGACTTCCAATTAGTGAGTGCATACATTTTTCATACTGGCCCCCGTGGGATAATTGGCCTATTTGCGACCAAATCTTCAGTAGCCTATTCCGTCTTCAGTAGCTTATTCCATCCTCAGTAGCCTATTCCATCTTCAGTAGCCTATTCCATCCTCAGTAGCCTATTCCATCCTCAGTAGCCTATTCCATCCTCAGTAGCCTATTCCATCCTCAGTAGCCTATTCCATCCTCAGTAGCCTATTCCATCCTCAGTAGCCTATTCCATCCTCAGTAGCCTATTCCGTCTTCAGTAGCTTATTCCATCCTCAGTAGCCTATTCCGTCTTCAGTAGCCTATTCCATCCTCAGTAGCCTATTCCATCCTCAGTAGCCTATTCCATCCTCAGTAACCTATTCCATCTTCAGTAGCCTATTCCATCCTCAGTAGCCTATTCCATCCTCAGTAGCTTATTCCATCCTCAGTAGCCTATTCCATCCTCAGTAGCCTATTCCATCCTCAGTAGCCTATTCCGTCTTCAGTAGCTTATTCCATCCTCAGTAGCCTATTCCGTCTTCAGTAGCCTATTCCATCCTCAGTAGCCTATTCCATCCTCAGTAGCCTATTCCATCCTCAGTAACCTATTCCATCTTCAGTAGCCTATTCCATCTTCAGTAGCCTATTCCATCCTCAGTAGCCTATTCCATCCTCAGTAGCCTATTCCATCTTCAGTAGCCTATTCCATCTTCAGTAGCCTATTCAAGCAGGCTATTGGGCAACAGAAGCACTTCTTACCTCGAAATCCCTTCGCTATTCCAGTTAAATAAATGAGTCTATCAATTTGAACTAAGCAAGCTGCTAAATGTTTAATCTTACATCGTTGCCTAGGCTACCGTAGCCTATAGTCTACCTGCATCTAGCTAACTAAACCATGGAAAAGTTGAATTACAACCATAAACCCAGATATTAGTCAGTAGACCTAACCTATACCTGTTGAAATTACAAGTCAATCTCGCAAATAGGCCAATTGTCACGGTTTGTAGACTTAACATCTGGCATATGATGAGGCCACAATTGCCAGGGAATTGCCTAACATTTGTTTTTTGGAGTTCGTCCAAGTGTTTCTTGCACAGAGATTTCGAGATCCTCTGTCCAACTTTCATCCCTCCAACTCTCCTGTTGGATTTATCTATAGTTATGCACATGCGCATAAGGGATTTATTAACAATCATAGCAGTTAAACAAGTTAAATCGACATCCATTGATGGTAAATGATCTGGTGAGTTTAATAAGGGTGAATTATATTTTCTCTTGCGACATATTCAAATTCCTTTATTAGTCACGTTAGCTAGGAATAATTGTTATTTTGATGGAAAACCACATTTTGCTTCTTATGTCGTTACAAGTTACAATGATATTCCTTCTTAATACACTCCATAACGTTATGGAAAAAGGGGTTATTGGCTAAATGTGGCAACTCCTCTCTTGCTGTGCAAACTGGCCTGGTGGGTGGGTTTTGAGTAGTCATTGGGCTAGAAATTCTTGCTAGACCTGGCAACCCTGGTGTGCATGGTCAATGCAGCACATGCAACAATGTTGATGACAAGGATGTTGTTTCCACTTTGCATCTTAATATAAATCCACTAGCGTTCTATAATTACACTATCAGTTTGTGTTTCTTACATCTGCAAACAGCTAGTTTGTCTTTTCTTTGCAAATTGTCACTAAATTGTGTTAGCAGCTAATGTTAATCGCTAGTTAGCTAGCTAGCTAATAAATGTACTGAGTCAGTGCAAACATATCTAGCTAGCTAATAAATGTACTGAGTCAGTGCAAACATATCTAGCTAGCTAATAAATGTACTGAGTCAGTGCAAACGTAGCTAGCTAGCTAATAAATGTATTGAGTCAGTGCAAACGTAGCTAGCTAGCTAATAAATGTATTGAGTCAGTGCAAACGTAGCTAGCTAGCTAATAAATGTATTGAGTCAGTGCAAACGTAGCTAGCTAGCTAATAAATGTACTGAGTCAGAGTAAATGTAGCTAGCTAGCTAATACAGCCTGATACCTGTGCTGGTGTAGACCTAAATCATGTTGTTTGTGCAACATTATCTTCTAAATCAAAGGGGAATAGGCGAAGCATGAGTATGTTGGTTACATTAAGAAACATTTAATGTAGCCAAAGATTATAGGATCCCCTAGGAAACACTGACCATCACTTTGGTTCCTACCCTGTCACAATAACTCTTCCCTGGCATTTTCATTCATTGTCATGTCAAACAACACTGTATTCAAAGTGGCCATATTATTTATATTCTAACTATATAATTAGAATAAACACTCTATTTCCATGATTCCAACAGTTCACCCAAGTGTTTTGCTCTAAATCACAAGTCAAATCGCAATTGCAACATTTGGTTAAAAATAAGGCCCAGTTGTTTTGCCCAAATCGTGCAGCCCTACGTGGCAGTGTGGAAATGATCTCAAATGAGTTGCAGGAAATGCAGAAATAGATGGAAATGCTGGAAATTATTATAAACAACAAGAATGGAGAAAGACCCATTGAAATCACTTACAATGTATGTGTTGCCACCCTAGGGTCACACACTACTCATAAAGAAAATGTATAACTTTTATTATTCAAAAACATAAAATACTGTCAAATACCATCATACTGTCACATTTTTTTTAAATACAGTGACATGATATTTTGGCTATATCGTTCATCCCTAGCTAAGGGCTATTCTTACGCAAGACACAACGCGGAGTGCCTGGATACAGCCCTTAGCCGTGGTATATTGGCCATATACCACAACCCCAGAGGTGCCTTATTGCTTGTATAAACTGGTTACCAATGTAATTAGAGCAGTAAAAAATAAAAGTTGTTTCATACCCGTGGTATACGGTTTGATATATCACGGCTTTCAGCCAATCAGAATTCAGGGCTCGAACCACCCAGTTTTTTATGTATTATGTAGCCAATAGGTTTAAGCTTTATACAGTATAGTCCAGTGGTTCCCAAACTGTGGGGCGCGCAGGGGTCGGCAGGGGGTTCCCCAATGCTGGAAGGGGGGCCTGAATGAAACAGTTTGGTATAGTCCACTGTAGCCTACAGGTTTAAGCTTTATACAGGATAATTTACTGTAGCCTATATGTTTTAAGACCAATGCAACTCAATCAACTATCAGGACAGCCATACCGCCATATCATCTGGGTAAACCCATCAGATCACCTGTCATACTGCCTGGTGGTCTATATATGACAGCACTGGCATTACACACACAGCTAGTCTGATGCTAACAGCATGTCTGATGCTAGAGTTAGTCTGATGCTAACAGCTAGCCTGATGCCAACAGGGAGTCTGATGCTAACAGCTAGTCTGATGCTAACAGCTAGTCTGATGCTAACAGCTAGTCTGATGCTAAGAGCTAGTCTGATGCTAAGAGCTAGTCTGATGCTAACAGCTAGTCTGATGCTAGAGCTAGTCTGATACTAACAGCTAGTCTGACGCTAACAGCTAGTCTGATGCTAACAGCTAGCCTGGCTGTTACTTAAGGAGATCAATCAATCAAATGTATTTATAAAGCCCTTTTTACATCAGCAGATGTCGCAGTGCTTATACAGAAACCCAGGCTAAAACCCCAAACGGTGGCTAGGAAAAACTCAGTAGAAAGGCCGGAACCTAGGAAGAAACCTAGAGAGGAACCAGGCTCTGAGGGGTGGCCAGTCCTCTGGCTGTGCCGGGTGGAGATTATAACAGATCATTCTTCAGGGTGATAAAGAGGAGGTCCTCACTACTCACTGTCACAGCATCAGCCAGGGATGTACTCACTCTAGCAAGCCTGCAGCCTACAGCACTGTACTGACTGGGGTTCCTAGAGAATACCTACAGGCCACTACCCATTCTACCCATTCTACATACAGGCCACTACCCATTCTACATACAGGCTACTACCCATTCTACCCATTCTACATACAGGCCACTACCCATTCAACATACAGGCTACTACCCATTCTACCCATTCAACATACAGGCTACTACCCATTCTACCCATTCAACATACAGGCTACTACCCATTCTACCCATTCAACATACAGGCCACTACCCATTCTACCCATTCTACATACAGGCCACTACCCATTCAACATACAGGCCACTACCCATTCTACCCATTCAACATACAGGCTACTACCCATTCTACCCATTCAACATACAGGCCACTACCCATTCTACCCATTCAACATACAGGCCACTACCCATTCTACATACAGGCCACTACCCATTCTACCCATTCTACATACAGGCCACTACCCATTCTGCCCATTCAACATACAGGCCACTACCCATTCAACATACAGGCCACTACCCATTCTACCCATTCAACATACAGGCCACTACCCATTCTACCCATTCAACATACAGGCCACTACCCATTCTACATACAGGCCACTACCCATTCTACCCATTCAACATACAGGCTACTACCCATTCAACATACAGGCCGCTACCCATTCTACCCATTCAACATACAGGCCACTACCCATTCTACCCATTCAACATACAGGCCGCTACCCATTCTACCCATTCAACATACAGGCCACTACCCATTCTACCCATTCAACATACAGGCTACTACCCATTCAACATACAGGCTACTACCCATTCTACCCATTCAACATACAGGCCACTACCCATTCTACCCATTCAACATACAGGCCACTACCCATTCAACATACAGGGGACTACCCATTCTACCCATTCAACATACAGGCCACTACCCATTCAACATACAGGCCACTACCCATTCTACCCATTCTACATACAGGCCACTACCCATTCAACATACAGGCCACTACCCATTCTACCCATTCTACCCATTCTGAGAAAGAGGGAATGGTGGAGGTCCAGAAAGAGAGTGTGTGTGTGTGTGTGTGTGTGTGTGTGTGTGTGTGTGTGTGTGTGTAAGTGTGCCCATGTGCATGTGAGTGTGTCTGTCTGTCTGTGTGTGTTTGTGTGTTTGTGTGTGTGTGTGTGTGTGTGTGTGTGTGTGTGTGTGTGTGTGTGTGTGTGTGTGTGTGTGTGTGTGTGTGTGTGTGTGTGTGTGTAAGTGTGCCCATGTGCATGTGAGTGTGTCTGTCTGTCTGTCTGTCTGTCTGTCTCTGTGTGTGTGTGTGTGTGTGTGTGTGTGTGTGTGTGTGTGTTTCAAGTTTTATTAGTCGTATGTACGGGATACGCATGGTATACATGGTCAACCAAATGCTCACTGCAGGTTCCTTCTGGACAATGCAACAACAATAAGAAATTATAAAGATAAGACTACTAACATAAAGTTAATGGCTCAGTAGAATATGATAAACATTTTAGCACAAGTATAATACAGGAAGGCACAATCTATAGTCCAATATTTCCATGTGTATTGGGGAAGGGGTGGATGGGGACAAGTGTATAGACTGAGCAGTATAATAAGAGTCTGGTAGCAGCAGTTGTGATGTGTGTGTAGCATGAATGTATACGTGTGTGTGTGTGTGTGTGTGTGTATGTGTGAGTGCATGTGTGCTAAGGTGTGGAGAATCAGAGCAGGTGGTCAGTCCAGTTCAAGTGTTCAGCAGTCTGATGGCTTGCAGATAGAAACTGTCTCTGAGCCTGTTGTTATCAGACCTCATGCTCCGATACCGTCTGGTGGCTTGTAGATAGAAACTGTCTCTGAGCCTGTTGTTACCGTCTGCTCGACAGCAAGGGAGTGAACAGCCCGTGGCTGAGGTGTGTGGGGTCCTTGATGATGCTGTGCGCCTTCCTCAGGAACCGTTTCGAGGAGATGTCCTGGATGGTTGGGAGCACGGTCCCAGTGATGTACTGGGCCATCTTCACCACTAGGGTTGGGCCTATCCAGATTTTATACCTTCATACTGTTTCTGTACCATACCGGGGTATACGGTATTACCGAATGTGCACTGAGGTACAAAACGTTAGGAACACCTTCTCTTTCCATGACATAGACTGACCAAGTGAATCATAATAATTGACGCACAATAAGGATCTTGATCCAGGAGGGGATTGAATGCCTCTGCTGTAACCAGTATACAGTATAAACAATATATTGCCTAAGCCTATTCACCACCCACTGGAGGGCCTTGCAATACCCGTAGTAGGCTGTGATGCAATCGGTCTGGAAGCTCTCGATGGTGCAGCGGTAGTATTTGGAGGGGACCCGGGGCGGCATGCCGAATTTCTTCAGCTGCCTTAGGAAGTAGAAATGCTGTTGTGCCCTCTTTGACAAGAGTGGTGGTGTTGTTGGTCCATGACAAGTCCTCGGTGATGTGGACGCTGAAGAACTTAAAACTCGTGACTCTCTCTACTGCAGTCCCGTTGATGTGGATCTGGGCGTGTTCCCTCCTCTGCTTCCTGAAGTCAACAATCAACTCCTTTGTTTTGCTGACATTGAGGGAGAGGTTGTTGTCCTGACACCACAGTGCTAGTTCACTTACCTCCTTCCTATAGGCTGACTCGTCATTGTTGGTAATCAGGCCAACAACCGTGGTGTTGTCAGCAAACTTGATGATGGAGTTGATGTCGTGCAAAACCCTCGCAGTTGTGGGTGAACAGGGAGTACAGCAGAGGGCTGAGGACAACACCCCTGGAGGGCTCCTGAGTTAAGAGTCAGTGTGCAGGAGGTGTTGTTGCCAATCCTCACAGCCTGTGGTCTGCCCTTCAGCAAGTCCAGGATCCAGTTGCAGAGGGTAGTGTCCAGACCCAGTGCTCTGAGCTCGGTGTCGAGCTTGGAGGGTAAAATAGTGTTGAATGCTGAACTGTAGTCAATGAACAGAGGTGTTACACTGGTCCGGGTGTGTTACGGCCGTGTGAATAGCGATAGAAATGTAATCTTCTTGTGGATCTGTTGGAGTGGTAGGCCGATTGAAGTGGGTACAAGGAGCCTGGCGTGTTGGCCTTGATGTGGGCCATGACCAGCCTCTCAAAGCACTGACGCTTGATGAGCGCGACGGAGCGATTGTCATTTGGGCATGTCACCTTGTTTTTCTGGGGCACTGGGACAATGGTGGTCTCTTTAAAGCAGGTTGGGGACTACAGCCTGGGACATGGGGCAGGTTGAAGATGTCAGAGAAGACGCCCGCCAGCTGGTCAGCGCACACTCTGAGGACGCGGCCAGGGATGCTATCTGGGCCGGCGGCTTTGTGAGTATTCACTCTTTTGAGAGTTTTCCTGACGTCAGCCTCGGAGAGCGAAATGCACCTGGTCGTCCAGAGCAGCGAGAGTCCTCCTGGATGGCTCGGTGTTGTCTGCCTCGAACGCAAGCATAGAATCTGTTAAGCTCGTCTGTGAGGAAGGCTTCAGTTGGCACCACACAGCTGGATTTACCTTTGTAGTCTGTGATAGTCTGTAGTCCTTGCCACATGCAACGAGAGTCTGAGTGGTCGAAGATCAATTCAAGTTTGAGTCTGTATTGTCTTTTTGCGTCCCTAATGGATTTGTGGAGCTTGTACCTGCTTGCTTTGTATGCGCCGTGCGCCACCTAGTCATCGGAGTTTGTTCTTCTGATATTGAATGCTGCAGTACGGGCTCTCAGCATGGTATGGATATCTCCGTTCATCCAGTGTTTTTGGTCGGGGTATGTCCAGATTGTTAGTGTGGGTACAACATCATCAACACATTTCCTAATGAAGCCTTTGACGGATGATGTATATTCCTCAATGTTGATGGATGAGTCCTGGGTGGATGAATCTTTGAACATATTCCAATCAGTATTCTCAAAAGCATCCTGCAGCATTGAGTCTGCGTCCTTGGTGGCTCCCTCTAGGAACAGAGAGACGTGTTCTGATTGGCCGAAGTGGGGGGCGGGGGATGGCTTTGTTACGGGTGTTTGTGTATACATGGTCAAGCACGCTGGATCCTCTTGTGGGGCAGGATACATGTCTTCTTCTTCTTCTTCTTCTTCTTCTTCTTCCTCCCTTATCCCCCTCCTACACTCTCCTCCCATATACTACAGTGCATCCACCATCTCTCCATGATGCCTCTCTTCTCCTCTCTCCTCCTCTCCTCTCCTCTCCTCTCCTTGTCCCCTCCTCTCCTCTCTCCTCCTCCTCTCCTCTCCTCCTCTCCTCCTCATCTCCTCCACTCCACTCCTCCTCCTCTCCTCCTCATCTCCTCCACTCCACTCCTCCTCTCCTCTCTCCTCCTCTCCTCCTATCCTCTCCTCCTCTCCTCCTATCCTCCGCTCCACTCCTCTTCTCCTCTCTCCTCCTCTCCTCCTATCCTCCGCTCCACTCCTCTTCTCCTCTCCTCCTATCCTCTCCTCCACTCCTCCTCTCCTCTCCTCTCTCCTCCTCTCCTCCTCTCCTCCTCTCCTCCTATCCTCTCCTCCTCTCCTCCTCTCCTCCTCTCCTCCTCTCCTCCTCTCCTCCTATCCTCCACTCCTCCTCTCCTCTCCTCTCTCCTCCTCTCCTCTCTCCTCCTCTCCTCCTCTCCTCCTCTCCTCCTCTCCTCCTCTCCTCTCTCCTCCTCTCCTCCTCTCCTCCTCTCCTCTCTCCTCCACTCCTCCTCTCCTCTCCATTAGTAGGCCTAAAGGGCGTTGTTGAGCTAATAGCTCTGGGTTGTTGTGATTGAGATAAGGCATCATAATGTACCCTCTGTACTGATGCGACCCTGCAAGATCATATCACCACACAAATCCATCCTCTTCTCCCCTCATTACCTCTGTCTACCTCTGACTATAGCCCCAAGACTTCTGCTATTTTCTTTCTATTATTTAATAGAAGAATAGAAAAACCTGCTCACTGCGCTTGCCAATATTACTTGTGAAGGCCTCATAGCCTTCGTCAGAACTTTGCATCATATGATGCAAAATGCATCATACAGGGATGATTTCTGTATTTTGATATTTTACATATCTTGAAAACTTGATTGCTGACAAGCAAAACAATGTGGGACTATGTCAACAGTGGACTAATGAAACAAATACCAAAATATAGTTTTGGGGTGGAATTTTCCTTTAAAAGTCCTCAAGGGTCCTTTCAATTTAGGAGACTCTCCTACGCCTGAACGGAATCTGGAGCATGTCATCCTAGGATTCCCCCAGCTGTGTCTGTACCTTCAATCCAAACAGACTGGTGGGCTGTAGCACAAATGGCCCCGTATTCCCTATGTGCCTTGATATAGTGCACTATATAGGGAATCGTGTGGCACTTGGGACGCATCCAGCGAGTGCAGCTCTCTCTCTCTCTGGGTAGATTGGAGGCATTTTGCAACCAGCTGTAAATCACTGCAGGGCCTTTTCTCCTTCATCATCATCATCATTCTGAGAGGCTTTGGAAAGTGGGTGTGTTTTCACCTCTCTGTAGTAGAAACACACCTAAAGCCCTGAACACCTAAGGTCCCTATCCAATTATAACTGTTATCTAGGATTTGGGGTTAAGGTCAGGAATAGTAACATACTTTAGTTCACATAGTGATAAAGTACACTGCTAGAAGACATGGTACCACACGGAGTGTGAACACCTTCCTAATATTGAGTTGCACCCGCCCCTTTTGCCCTCAGAACAGCCTCAATTCGTCAGGGCATGGACTCTTTTAAGGCGTCGAAAGCGTTCCACAAGGATACTGGCCCATGTTGACTCAAATGCTTTCCCACAGTTGTGTCAAGTTGGCTGGATGTCCTTTGGGTGGGTGGGACCATT
>NC_139994.1:1825086-1852586 GCF_964263955.1 Coregonus lavaretus
GCGTCGTGGGGGAGCTTGTTCCACCATTGGGGTGCCAGAGCAGCGAATAGCTTTGACTGGGCTGAGCGGGAACTGTGCTTCCGCAGAGTTAGGGGGGCCAGCAGGCCAAAGGTTGATGAACGTAGTGCCCTCGTTAGGTGTAGGGTCTGATCAGAGCCTGAAGGTAAGGAGGTGCCGTTCCCCTCACAGCTCCGTAGGCAAGCACCATGGTCTTGTAGTAGATGCGAGCCTCAACTGGAAGCCAGTGGCGTGTGCGGAGGAGCGGGGTGACATGAGATAACTTGGGAAGGTTGAACACCAGACGGGCTGCAGCGTTCTGGATACGTTGTAGGGGTTTAATGGCACAGGCAGGGAGCCCAGCCAACAGCGAGTTGCAGTAATCCAGACGGGAGATGACAAGTGCCTGGATTAGGACCTGTGCCGCTTCCTGTGTAAGGCAGGGTCGTACTCTGCGAATGTTGTAGAGCATGAACCTGCAGGATCGGGTCACCGCTTTGATGTTAGCGGAGAACGACAGGGTGTTGTCCAGGGTCACACCAAGGTTCTTTGCACTCTGGGAGGAGGACACAATTGAGTTGTCAACCGTGATGGCGAGATCATGGAGCGGGCAGTCCTTCCCCGGGAAGAAGAGGAGCTCCGTCTTGCCGAGGTTCAGCTTGAGGTGGCAATCCAACATCCACACTGATATGTCTGCCAGACATGCAGAGATGCGATTCACCACCTGGTTATCAGAAGGGGGAAAGGAGAAAATTAATTGTGTGTCGTCTGCGTAGCTATGATAGTAGAGACCATGTGAGGATATGACAGAGCCAAGTACCTTGGTGTATAGAGAGAATATGAGAGGGTCTAGAACTGAGCCCTGGGGGACACCAGTGGTGAGAGCACGTGGTGCGGAGACACCTGGTAGGAGCGACCTGTCAGGTAGGACGCAATCCAAGAGTGAGCAGCGTCGGAGATGCCCAACTCGGAGAGATTGGAGAGGAGGATCTGATGGTTCACAGTATCAAAGGCAGCAGACGGGGTCTAGAAGGATGAGAGCAGAGGAGAGAGAGTTAGCTTTAGCAGTGCGGAGAGCCTCCGTGACACAGAGAAGAGCAGTCTCAGTTGAATGACCAGTCTTGAAACCTGACTGGTTTGGATCAAGAAGGTCATTCTGAGAGAGATAGCAGGAGAGTTGGCTAGAGACGGCGCGCTCAAGAGTTTTGGAGAGAAAAGAAAGAAGGGATACTGGTCTGTAGTTGTTGACATCGGAGGGATCGAGTGTAGGTTTTTTGAGGAGGGGTGCAACTCTCGCACTCTTGAAGACGGAAGGGAATGAGTGTCATTTGACTTAACAAACGAGGATCGGATGTCATCAACCTTCTTTTCAAAATGGTTGACGAAGTCATCCACAGAGAGGGGGGGGGGGGAGAGGGAGGAGGATTCAGCAGGGAGGAGAAGGTGGCAAAGAGCTTCCATAGTACAAACAATTAGTATATAGTATTAGTAGTCTGTGTCTGGCAAGTAGTATGGAGCTGCGGCTCGCAGTATTGTTTCTTCATCCTAGGTAATGTATTTTCTGCGAATTTAGTGATGTTTTTTAGAGGTGTTTTTTCTGTCCAGAGAAATTAGTAATTGAAGTTGTTAGGTTTATGTCCAATTCTACATCCTGATATTACCAGGTTTTGACTACTAGAAGTTGCTGTTTATGATGTTAGGTGATTGTTTCAAAGAATAGTTCACCCAAATTACAAAATGACATATTGGTTCACTAACCCTGTAAACAGTTCATGGACAAGGTATGGCAGCAAACCATACTTTGGTTTTGTTTACCTGCCCTATATTAGCATTTATGCGCTTCATATCCAAATCATCTATAAGTAACATCATTGACTTACATTTTTAGATACTTTAGGATGATTTGGACATGAAGTGTGAAATTGCTAATATATGTACCATTGACTTGCATTGGATTTGTGCAACAAATACTAAAAAGTTAGTATTTCAAACAGTGACCAGGTAAACAAAACCAAAGCTGCTTTCATTCCTAAATATCACCTTTACATAAGTATTCAGACCCTTTACTCAGTACTTTGTTGAAGCACCTTTGGCAGCGATTACAGCCTCGAGTCTTCTTGGGTATGATTCTACAAGCTTGGCACACCCGTATTTGGGGAGTTTCTCCCATTCTTCTCTGCAAATCCTCTCAAGGTTGGATGGGGAGCGTCGCTGCACAGCTATTTTCAGTTCACTCCAGAGATGTTCGATCGTGTTCAAGTCCGGGCTCTGGCTGGGCCACTCAAGGACATTCAGAGACTTGTCCCGAAGCCACTCCTGCGTTGCCTTGGCTGTGTGCTTAGGGTCATTGTCCTGTTGGAAGGTGAACCGTCGCCCCAGTCTGAGGTCCTGAGCGCTCTGTAGCAGGTTTTCATGAAGGATCTCTCTGTACTTTGCTCCGTTCATCTTTCCCTTATCCTGACTAGTCTCCCAGTCCCTGCCGCTGAAAAACATCCCCACAGCATGATGCTTCCACCACCATGCTTCACCGTAGGGATGGTGCCAGGTTTCCTCCAGACGTGATGCTTGGCATTCAGGCCAAAGAGTTCAATCTTGGTTTCATCAGACCAGAGAATCTTGTTTCTCATGGTCTGAGTCCTTTAGGTGCCTTTTGGCAAACTCCAAGCGGGCAGTCATGTGCCTTTTACTGAGGAGTGGCTTCCGTCTGGCCACTCTACCATAAAGGCCTGATTGGTGGAGTGCTGCAGAGATGGTTGTCCTTCTAGAAGGTTCTCCCATCTCCACAGAAGAACTCCGGAGTTCTGTTAGAGTGATTCCATACTACTTGTCAGACACAGAGAACTGATACTATATACTCATTGTTGGGGTGGGATTGGTGTGTGGGGTTGTGTGGCTTTTGACAATTTCTTTGGATTCCTCATGTCTTACTCATTGTTCAATAATAATATTTGTATTGAAAATTAATTGAATCCTATAAATTAAAATGGCCAATTTGGGTGAAATCAATTAGCTTACTTTCTCAGAGATCAAACTATATTTCATCATAATAATTTTTAAAGGAATGCTAATCTTATCTCTTTCTAACTACAGAAATTATTTCAGACAATATGAGATGGTGGGTGTCATGGCTGGCTGAAATGGAATTACATTTTACATTTACCAGACGTTCTTATTCAGAGCGACTTACAGGAGCAATTAGAGTTAAGGGCCTTGCTCTTGGTCGCACCAACAGATTTTTCACCTCGTCAGCTCAGAAGTTCAAACCAACAATCTTTCGATTACTGGCCCATCGCTCTTAACAGCTAGGCTAACTGACCAGTTCTTGCTGTGAGATGTTACCCCACTCTTCCACCAAGGCACCTGCAAGTTCCTGGACATTTCTGGGGGGAATGGCCCTAGCCCTCACCCTCTGATCCAACAGGTCCCGGATTGAGATCCGGGATCTTCGCTAGCCATGGCAGAACACTGACATTCCTGTCTTGCAGGAAATCACACACAGAAAGAGCAGTATGGCTGGTGGCATTGTCATGCTGGAGGGTCATGTCAGGATGAGCCTGCAGGAAGGGTACCACATGAGGGAGGAGGATGTCTTCCCTGTAACGCACAGCGTTGAGATTGCCTGCAATGACAAGCTCAGTCCGATGATGCTGTGACACACCGCCCCAGACCATGACGGACCCTCCACCTCCAAATCGATCCCGCTCCAGAGTACAGGCCTCGGTGTAACGCTCATTCCTTCGACGATAAACGCAAATCCGACCATCACCCCTGGTGAGACAAAACTGCGACTCGTCAATGAAGAGGACTTTTTGCCAGTCCTGTCTGGTCCAGCGACGTTGGGTTTGTGCCCATCGGCGATGTTGTTGCCGGTGATGTCTGGTGAGGACCTGCCTTACAACAGGCCTACAAGCCCTCAGTCCAGCCTCTCTCAGCCTATTGCGGACAGTCTGAGCACTGGTGGAGGGATTGTGCGTTCCTGGTGTAACTCAGGCAGTTGTTGTTGCCATCCTGTACCTGTCACGCAGGTGTGATGTTCAGATGTACCGATCCTGTGCAGGTGTTGTTACACGTGGTCTGCCACTGCGAGGACGATCAGCTGTCCGTCCTGTCTCCCTGTAGCACTGTCGTAGGCGTCTCACAGTACGGACATTGCAATTTATTGCCCTGGCAACATCTACAGTCCTCATGCCTCCTTGCAGCATGCCTAAGGCACGTTCACGCAGATGAGCAAGGACCCTGGGCATCTTTCGTTTGGTGTTTTTCAGAGTCAGTAGAAAGGCCTCTTTAGTGTCCTAAGTTTTCATAACTGTGACCTTAATTGCCTACTGTCTGTAAGCTGTTAGTGTCTTTACGACCGTTCCACAGGTGCATGTCCATTAATTGTTTATGGTTCATTGAACAAGCATGGTAAACAGTGTTTAAACCCTTTACAATTAAAGATCTGTGAAGTTATTTTGATTTTTACGAATTATCTTTGAAAGACAGGGTCCTGAAAAAGGGACGTTTCTTTTTTTGCTGAGTTTATATACACAACTGAGCCTGAAGGCCACCCTGGCATCCATCACATACAGTACAGATTAGTACAGGCTGAAGCAGTGTGTTGTGGGATAGGACTTCCAGCTAGCTAGTGCCTCTCTCTCAGCCCAGCCCTCTCAGTGACACACACACACACACACACACACACACACACACACACACACACACACACACACACACACACACACACGGTGCCACATGATCTCTGGTGAAGGGGAAATTCTCGCTGAGAGGGCCTTTCTGATGAAAGTCGGGGGTGTGTGTGCTGTGTGAGATATTTTTAGCCCCCTTTTGTCACGACAGGAAATGGGATAGCGGGCAGAGACGTCTATAATGTGGGAAGTTAGCATAGCAGTCTAGACTTCTATAATGTGGGAAGTTAGCATAGCAGTCTAGACTTCTATAATGTGGGAAGTTAGCATAGCAGTCTAGACGTCTATAATGTGGGAAGTTAGCATAGCAGTCTAGACTTCTATAATGTGGGAAGTTAGCATAGCAGTCTAGACTTCTATAATGTGGGAAGTTAGCATAGCAGTCTAGACTTCTATAATGTGGGAAGTTAGCATAGCAGTCTAGACTTCTATAATGTGGGAAGTTAGCATAGCAGTCTAGACGTCTATAATGTGGGAAGTTAGCATAGCAGACTAGACGTCTATAATGTGGGAAGTTAGCATAGCAGACTAGACTTCTATAATGTGGGAAGTTTGCATAGCAGACTAGACGTCTATAATGTGGGAAGTTAGCATAGCAGACTTCCTCTTTCTTATTTCATTCTTCCGCCTCTTTTCTCTGAACCCTGAGATTGAGGTTGTTTCCCAAGCTTTTTCTCCCACCTGAATGCTTCTACTGTATATGCTGGATGTTTTAACCTTATTTGGGAAAGCTGTAACCTCTGGCCCTGGAATGTGTGTGTGTGTCTGTGTGTGTGTGTGTGTGCGTGTGTGTGCGTGTGTGTGTGTGTGTGTGTTTGTGTATGTGTCAGTGTGTATGTGCGTGTGTGTGTGTGCGTGTTTGTGAATGTGTCACAGCAGCCTGCTGAGGGGAGGACGGCTCATAATAATGGCTGAAACGGAGCAAATGGAACGGTATCAAACACATGAAAACCATGGAAACCATGAAAACCATGGAAACCATGTGTTTGATACCATTCCACCTATTCCGCTCCAGCCATTACCATGAGCCCGTCCTCAACAATTAAGGTGCCACCAGGCTCCTGTGGTGTGAATGTGTACTTGTGTGTGTGTGTGTGTGTGTGTGTGTGTGTGTGTGTGTGTGTGTGTGTGTGTGTGTGTGTGTGTGTGTGTGTGTGTGTGTGTGTGTGTTTTTTGCCATACTGTCCATACTATTCTGTCTCCTAATGTGTGTTTCAACCTGGTCTCAGAGCATTTAAGATTATTCCATATGTAATTCCGAGACACTCCATCTAGTATGATACGTTACGTTTCGTATGGTATGTATTAATTTATGGATGTAATACTATAATAATAATAATATGCCATTTAGGAGACGCTTTTATCCAAAGCGACTTACAGTCATGCATGCATTTATTTTTTTGTGTATTGGTGGTCCCGAGGATCAAACCCACTACCTTGGCGTTACAAGCGCTGTGGTGTACCAGCTGAGCTACAGAGGACCCATTTCATATGATACTGTATGTTGCGAATTAAAAATCATATTATATGTTACGAATTTGCAAAACGTACAATATTATACGAATTTACAAAATGGACTATACGTTACGAATTAGCAAAACATATGTGTTATGAATTCTAGCTAGGTGGCTAACGTTAAATAGCTGGCTAACGTTAGCTAGACTAAGGGTTAGGGTTAAGTTTAGGAGTTAGGTTAAAAGGTTTAAGGCTAGGGTTAGGGTTAGAGAATGTGTTAGCTAAAAGGATTAAGGTTAGGGAGAGAAGTCTGAAGGAGAGTTATAGAGGAGGGGTGAGAGGTACTGGTGCCGACGAAGATGGCGGCCTCGCGACTAGCTCTTAGGAAACTTTGCAGTATTTTGTTTTTTTATGTATTGTTTTTTTGCATTATTAGCTCAGAAAGTGTTTTGCATCATTACATACAGCCGGGAAAAACTATTGGATATCAGAGCGGCGGTAACTCACCAGCATTACGACCAGGAATACGACTTTCCCGAAGCAGATCCTTTGTTTGCTCTCCCCAGGGCAACTGAACTGATTCCAGCGGCTGACCCAAAACATCGCCGGCGGAGGAGAGGCACTCGGAGCGGCCTGCTGGTCCGACTTAGGAGGCGCGCACACCACCCACCGCTTCCAGGTCATAGCATATCCTACCTGGTGAAGAAGAGGAGCTACAAAGGACAGGAGGAGCGCGAGGAGCAGCCGGAAAAACAGGACCAGAGACAGAGCGACGACTATGTACTGGCCAAACTCTTCAAGAAGGCGGGTATCCACAGTGTGATGCAGCATGAATCCATCATGGAGGCGTCTAACCCAGACTTTGTCCTGGTGGAAGCTGAAGCTAACAGAGTAGCTAAAGACGCTTTGAAAGCTCTGAAGGTCTCCAGACAACGCTGTAGACTATCCTACAACCGACCTGCCCCAGCTCCAACCAGGAAGAGGTTTGTTCAGAAGAAAAATAATTTTGCTGTCTGCTCCTCCTTCTACAGCTGCCCCAGCTCAGGACAAATGCAAGGACGCTGCCATCAACAAGAAAACCATTGCCAGGAAACCCATCCCAGGGGGGTCACTTCAGTGGAGATAGGGGTAGAGGTGGGAGGCTCTTCCTCCGCTCTGCTGGCCCGCATGAAAGCTAGGAACCACCTCAGCCTGCCCCAGAGATGGAGGAGGAGAGGAAGAGGAAGAGGAGGAGGGGGGGCATACCCCTCCCCCCTACGGAACACGATGAGCTCCTGGTGGAGCTAAGGAACTTTGTGGCATTCCAGGGAGCTGTGGATGGACAGGCCAGCACCAAGGAGGTCCTGGACCACTTCACCCCCAGACTGAACCAGACCCAGACCCCTGTCTTCAGAGAACTACTCCGAAACATCTGTAACTTCCACAGGGCAGAGGGGC
The DNA here is from genome assembly GCF_964263955.1 of Coregonus lavaretus. NCBI lineage: Eukaryota > Metazoa > Chordata > Actinopteri > Salmoniformes > Salmonidae > Coregonus > Coregonus lavaretus. The sequence goes on from NC_139994.1 coordinate 1,832,664, forward strand.
AGGAGGGGACGTGGGGGACTTAAACCTGACTACAGATAATGGGTGGTCCTCTGTAGCTTAATTGGTAGAGCATGGCGCTTGTAACGCCAGGGTAGTGGGTTCGATCACCGGGACCACCCATACGTTAAAAAAAATTATGCACACATGACTGTAAGTCGCTTTGGATAAAAGCGTCTGCTAAATGGCATATTATTATTTATTATTATTCCAAGTATTCTACTCGCTGGAGGATTTCTTTCCAGAGAGACATCAAGGTCTGTAACATACTCTGTTTCACGGAAACATGGCTCTCTTGGGATATTCTGTCGGGATCGGTCCAGCCAGATGGGTTCTCAGTTCATCGCGCAGACAGGAATAAATATCTCTCCGGGAAGCAGAAGGGCGGAGGTGTGTGTTTCATGATTAACGACTCGTGGTGTAATTGTAGTAACATAGAGGAACTCGAGTCCTTCTGTTCCCCCGACCTAGAATACCTCACAATCAAATGCCGACCGTATTATCTCCCAAGTGAATTCTCTTTGGTTATAGTCACGGCCGTGTATATCCCCCCTCAAGCCGATACCACGACGGCCCTCAAAGAACTACACTGGACCTTATGCAAACTGGAAACCACATATCCTGAGGCTGCATTTATTGTAGCTGGGGATTTTAACAAAGCAAATTTGAGGACTAGGCTGCTGAAGTTCTATCAACATATCGACTGTTGTACTCGCGCTGCTAAAATCCTCGACCATTGCTATTCAAACTTCCGGGATGGTTATAAGGCCCTCCCCTGCCCCCCTTTCGGCAAATCTGACCACGACTCCATTTTGCTTCTCCCTTCCTATAGGCAGAAACTCAAACAGGAAGTACCCGTGCTAAGGACTATTCAACGCTGGTCTGACCAATCGGAATCCACGCTTCAAGATTGTTTTGATGACGTGGACTGGGATATGTTCCGGGTAGCTTCCGAAAATAATTTTGACATATACACTGAAACGGTGACTGAGTTTATCAGGAAGTGTATAGGTGATGTTGTGCCCACTGTGACTATTAAAACCTACCCTAACCAGAAACCGTGGATAGATTGCAGCATTCGCGCAAATCTGAAAGCGCGAACCACCGCATTCAACCATGGCAAGGTGACTGGGAATATGGCAGAATACAAACAGTGTAGCTACTCACTCCGCAAGGCAATTAAACTGGAAAAACATCAGTATATTCAACGGCTCAGACACGTGACGTATGTGGCAGGGTCTACAGACAATCACGGATTACAAAAAGAAAACCAGCCACGTCGCCGACACCGACATCTCGCTTCCAGACAAGCTAAACACCTTCTTCACCCGCTTTGAGGATAACACTGACGAGGCCCACTACCAAGGACTGTGGCCTCTCCTTCTCCATGGCCGACGTGATTAAGACATTTAAGCATGTTAACCCCCGCAAGGCTGCCAGCCCAGACGGCATCCCTAGCCGCGTCCTCAGAGCATGCGCAGACCAGCTGGCTGGTGTGTTCATGATCATATTCAATCTCTCCCTTTCCCAGTCTGCTGTTCCCACATGCTTCAAGATGGCCACCTTTGTTCCTGTACCCAAGAAAGCAAAGGTAACTGAACTAAATGACTATCGCCCTTTAGCACCCTCTGTCATCATGAAGTGCTTTGAGAGACTAGTCAGGGATCATATCACCTCTACCTTACCTGTCACCCTAGACCCACTTCAATTTGCTTACCGCCCCAATAGATCCACAGACGATGCAATAGCTATCACACTGCACACTGCCCTATCCCATCGGGACAAGAGGAATACCTATGTAAGAATGCAGTTCATTGACTATAGTTCAGCATTCAACACCATAGTACCCTCCAAGCTCATCATTAAGCTTGAGGTCCTGGGTCTTAACCCCGCCCTGTGCAACTGGGTCCTGGACTTCCTGACGGGCCGCCCCCAGGTGGTGAAGGTAGGAAACAACATCTCCACTTCACTGATCGTCAACACTGGGGCCCCACAAGGGTGTGTGCTCAGCCCCCTCCTGTACTCCCTGTTCACCCATGACTGCGTGGCCAAGCACGCCTCCAACTCAATCATCAAGTTTGCAGACGACACAACAGTAGTAGGCTTGATAACCAACAATGACGAGACCGCCTACAGGGAGGAAGTGAGGGCTCTGGGAGTGTGGTGCCAGGAAAATAACTTCTCACTCAACATCAACAAAACAAAGGAGATGATTGTGGACTTCAGGAAACAGCAGAGGGTACACCCCCCTATCCAAATCAACGGGACTGTAGTGGAGAAGGTGGAAAGCTTCAAGTTCCTTGGCGTACACATCACCGACGAACTGAAATGGTCCACCCACGCAGACAGTGTGGTGAAGAAGGCGCAACAGAGCCTCTTCAACCTCAGGAGGCTGAAGAAATTTGGCTTATCACCTAAAACCCTCACAAACTTTTACAGATGCACAATTGAGAGCATCCTGTCGGGCTGTATCACCGCCTGGTACGGCAACTGCACCGCCCGCAACCTCAGGGCTCTCCAGAGGGTGGTACGGTCTGCCGAACGCATTATCAGGGGCAAACTACCCGCCCTCCAAGACACATACAGCACCCGATGTCACAGGAAGGCCAAAAAGATCATCAAGGACATCAACCACCCAAGCCACTGCCTGTTCACCCCACTATCATCCAGAAGGCGAGCTCAGTACAGGTGCATCAAAGCTGGGACCGAGAGAATGAAAAACAGCTTCTATCTCAAGGCCATCAGACTGTTAAATAGCCATCACTAGCACATTAGAGGCTGCTGCTACCTATTGAAATCACTGGCCACTTTAAGAAATGGAACACTAGTCACTTTAATAATGTTTATATATCTTGCACTACTCATCTCATATGTATATACTGCATTCTATTCTATAATATTCTACTGTATCTTAGTCCATGCCGCTCTGTCATTGCTGTCATTGCTTGTCCATATATGTATATATTCTTAAATCCCATTCCTTACTTTTTTGTGTGTATTGGGGATATGTTGTGTAATTGTTAGATATTACTGCACTGTCGGAGCTAGAAGCACAAGCATTTCGCTACACCCGCTATAACATCTGCTAAACATGTGTATGTGACAAATACAATTTGATTTGATTTGATTTGATTTGGTAGAGGGGAGAGAGGTGTGAAGGAGAGTTATAGAGGGGGGGTGAGAGGTAGAGGGGTGAGAAGTAGAGGGGAGAGAGGTGTGAAGGACAGTTATAGAGGAGGGGTGTGAGGTAGAGGGGAGAGAGGTCTGAAGGAGAGTTATAGAGGGGGGGTGAGAGGTAGAGGGGAGAGAGGTCTGAAGGACAGTTATAGAGGGGGGGTGAGAGGTAGAGGGGAGAGAGGTAGAGGGGAGAGAGGTAGAGGGGAGAGAGGTAGAGGGGAGAGAGATCTGAAGGAGAGTTATAGAGGAGGGGTGAGAGGTAGAGGGGAGAGAGGTCTGAAGGAGAGTTATAGAGGGGTGAGAGGTAGAGGGGAGAGAGGTCTGAAGGAGAGTTATAGAGGGGTGAGAGGTAGAGGGGAGAGAGGTCTGAAGGAGAGTTATAGTAACAGTAACAGCAGTAGTAACAGTAGTAACAGTAGTAACAGTAGTAACAGTAGTAACAGTAGTAACAGTAACGGTAAGCTGTTCTCATCAGAGAGCTGGAAAACAGCCGGACTCTGACTTAGTTACTTCATACTGACTCTGACTTAGTTACTTCATACTGACTGACTTAGTTACTTCATACTGACTCTGACTTAGTTACTTCATACTGACTCTGACTTAGTTACTTCATACTGACTCTGACTTAGTTACTTCATACTGACTCTGACTTAGTTACTTCATACTGACTCTGACTTAGTTACTTCATACTGACTCTGACTTAGTTACTTCATACTGACTCTGACTTAGTTACTTCATACAGACTCTGACTTAGTTATTTCATACTGACTCTGACTTAGTTACTTCATACTGACTCTGACTTAGTTACTTCATACTGACTCTGACTTAGTTACTTCATACTGACTCTGACTTAGTTAATTCATACTGACTCTGACTTAGTTACTTCATACATACTCTGACTTAGTTAATTCATACTGACTCTGACTTAGTTAATTCATACTGACTCTGACTTAGTTAATTCATACTGACTCTGACTTAGTTAATTCATACTGACTCTGACTTAGTTACTTCATACTGACTCTGACTTAGTTACTTCATACTGACTCTGACTTAGTTACTTCATACTGACTCTGACTTAGTTACTTCATACTGACTCTGACTTAGTTAATTCATACTGACTCTGACTTAGTTAATTCATACTGACTCTGACTTAGTTAATTCATACTGACTCTGACTTAGTTACTTCATACAGACTCTGACTTTGTTACTTCATACAGACTCTGACTTAGTTACTTCATACTGACTCTGACTTAGTTAATTCATACAGACTCTGACTTAGTTACTTCATACTGACTCTGACTTAGTTACTTCATACTGACTCTGACTTAGTTACTTCATACTGACTCTGACTTAGTTACTTCATACTGACTCTGACTTAGTTACTTCATACTGACTCTGACTTAGTTACTTCATACTGACTCTGACTTAGTTACTTCATACTGACTCTGACTTAGTTACTTCATACTGACTCTGACTTAGTTACTTCATACTGACTCTGACTTAGTTACTTCATACTGACTCTGACTTAGTTACTTCATACTGACTCTGACTTAGTTACTTCATACTGACTCTGACTTAGTTAATTCATACTGACTCTGACTTAGTTAATTCATACAGACTCTGACTTAGTTAATTCATACAGACTCTGACTTAGTTAATTCATACTGACTCTGACTTAGTTACTTCATACTGACTCTGACTTAGTTAATTCATACTGACTCTGACTTAGTTAATTCATACAGACTCTGACTTAGTTACTTCATACTGACTCTGACTTAGTTAATTCATACCAGTTGCGTTCAGTGCCGTTTATGATGAGGGAGAACAATTGTTTGTTTTTTTCATGAGCATGGCCTTATTTCTATTACAGCATGTTGGATGACTGTCATTCATATTCCATTCACCCAGTTCAATGTAACATCGATAGGTTTAGGCTACTACATGATACTCTAATGTTCCCTATACCCATCATGAGGTTGCTACAACCTAGCCTATGAATGAAAGTTTACAACGTAGGTGCCCACAGGTCGAGAGAAAATACTTGAGATGACAGACAGTGACACATGGTCAGACAGTGACACATTCAATGCCGCCTTGCCTGCATCTAGCTGATATAGGGGTGTAATCATTAGTCCAACAGTTTCAAACGACAGTTTCTAGTGGACAAATTCAGGTATGTTTATCCCCTTTTCGTTTGTTTCCGTTTAAGAAAAGTTTTTCAACAGAATCAGCGGAATGAATACACCCCTGATCACAGCAGCCACGTTGTATTCCTTCTCACCTCTATGCACTCTCCTCCTCTCACCTTTTCCCTTTGTTTGTGGACTTCAATGATCACATCAGCTGTATGTGACCAGGCGAAAAAACCTTTCCAAACAAAACCATGTCATAACCGCTACACACAGCCTACATCGTTGTCCCCATATTAGCTAAAGTAACGTCCTAGTCAACATAGCTAATAGAACTAATGTGTTAGTAAACCCGCTACAATCAAGCAGTAACGTTACAGTGTATAGTCAGTAAGCAGTTATACCGGCGGGCCCCGGAGGCAATAAATTTGTAAAACCAAAAGCTTACCTTGACTTGGAAGAGTTCCAGTGTTGTGTTGGATAGTCACAGCCAGCTAGCTAACATAGCATCCCTCTGTTTGAGCTGGGTGTTTGAGTAACTAAATTAGCCAGCTGCATTTGCTAGCTAAGTAAGTGAAACTGAAAGTAAAAAAAAAAAAAAGGAAATCTCTCTCTCTCTCTCTTGCTTCTCCTTCATTTTTGAAGAAATTCATTTGTTGAAAACTGTTCAACTATTGTCTTTCTCTCACTTTGAGTCAAATACTCACCACATTTTATGCACTGCAGTGCTACCTAACTGTAGCTTATTCTTTCAGTACTAGATTCATTCTCTGATCCTTTGATTGGTTGGACAACATGTCAGTTCATGCTGCAAGAGCTCTGATAGGTTGGAGGACATCCTCCGGAAGTTGTCATAATTACTGTGTAAGTCTATGGAAGGGGGTGAGAACCAAGAGCCTCCTAGTTTTGGATTGAAGTCAATGTACCAAGAGGAGGACGGAAGCTAGCTGTCCTCCGGCTACACCATGGTGCTACCCTACAGAGTGCTGTTGAGGCTACTGTAGACCTTCATTGCAAAACAGTGTGTTTTAATCAATTATATGGTGACATGTGAATATATTTAATATAGTTTTTCAATGTTTTACCATTTTCTATTTTTATGATATTCACTGAGGAAGATGGTCCTCCCCTTCCTCCTCTGAGGAGCCTCCACTGCTTCATACAGACTGACTTAGTTACTTCATACAGACTCTGATTGAGTTACTTAACAGAGCTCGGTGGTGTCTGGAATATTTATTTCACCTCGATTGTCTTTGTTAGGATAAATATGAGTTGTTCGAGATTAGTCTAAGATGTTGGCAGTTTCAGCAGTTTCAGTTTCAGATCCAGAACTAAATCAAATCAAGATAAATACAATGTTATTGGTCACATGCTCCGAATACAACAGGTGTAGACTTTACCGTGAAAATTCTTACTTACGAGCTTCTTTCCCAACAATGCAGAGTTAACCTTACAGTAACCTTAGTCTTGGGTGACAGAGCAGAGCACACAACTCTCCCATGACAAAGTATTGCCTCAGTCAACACACACACAGGAATATATTTGCTTGACTGAACATAAAGTTGCGCTTGACTGTGTGTTGGCTACAGAGTTCAGAAGAGGATAGAATATAATGACATACGAATGTATACAAGAAAGGGTCCCATGTTAAATAAACAACAACTTGAAGCAATGAAGCATTCATAATGCCTTCATAATCACTAGATAATAATCATATACCACATGAAGAGCTGCTCTCCTGCATTATCCTATATACTGTGCATACAGCAGACTATATGGATGTTCATAGGTTATTATGGTCAACCAGATCTGATCTGGGATAGAATTACACTCACTGGTAAAGGTCAGGTCACTGGAGAGACACTCACACTGACACAAGAACAGGGGGAAGGAGGAGTGGTAGTGGTAGTGCTCTCTCTCTCTCTCTCTCTCTCTCTCTCTCTCTCTCTCTCTCTCTCTCTCTCTCTCTCTCTCTCTCTCTCTCTCTCTCTCTCTCTCTCTCTCTCTCTCTCTCTCTCTCTCTCTCTCTCTCTCTCTCTCTCTCTCTCTCTCTCTCTCTCTCTCTCTCTCTCTCTCTCTCTCTCTCTCTCTCTCTCTCTCTCTCTCTCTCTTCTCTCTCTCTCTCTCTCTCTCTCTCTCTCTCTCTCATGCATTAAAAGATGCTACTGAGAAAATGGACAGAGTGGAGGGTGTGCTTCTCTCCTATCAATCACAACACACCCTCCAGACAGATACACCAACCACTTTCAAACATCCAATTATTTTGTCTCTTAAATTCCAGTGATTTACTAATCAACAGATGGGAATGTGAAGGGCCATCCCTTCGGTTATGTCCCAAATGGCACCCTATTCCCTATATAGTGCACTACTTTTGACCAGGGCCCATAGGGGAAAAGGGTGCTATTTGGGACACACCCTCTCTCTCAGATCCATCAACTGGCCCTGTATTTGGATGGTTAACCCTCCACATGGGGAGGTTAACATGAGAGTATAGTTATAATAATAGTTAAATGGCACCAGGGTCCATATAGCTCTGGTCAAAACTAGTGCATTATATATGGAATAATGTCCCATTTTGGACACATCATACATCCCTGGTATAAATGAGATATTTATATATATATATATATATTTTTTTTTTTTCTATTGTGTTATTGACTGTACATTTTGTTTTTGTTTATTCCATATGTAACTCTGTGTTGTTGTTGTAAAAGTGAAATAAACAATACATATTAACAGTAAACATCACATTCAGAAGTTTCAAAAGAATAAAGACATTTCAAATGTCATATTATGTATATATACAGTGTTGTAACAATGTGCAAATAGTTAAAGTACAAATGGGAAAATAAATAAACATAAATATGGGTTGTATTTACAATGGTGTTTGTTCTTCACTGGTTGCCCTTTTCTTGTGGCAACAGGTCACAAATCATGCTGCTGTGATGGCACACTGTGGTTTTTCACCCAGTAGATAAGGGAGTTTATCAAAATTGGGTTTGTTTTCGAATTCTTTGTGGATCTCTCTAATCTGAGGGAAATATGTGTCTCTAATATGGTCATACATTTGGCAGGAGGTTAGGAAGTGCAGCTCAGTTTCCACCTCATTTTGTGGGCAGTGTGCACATAGCCTGTCTTCTCTTGAGAGCCGGGTCTGCCTACGGCGGCCTTTCTCAATAGCAAGGCTATGCTCACTGAGTCTGTACATAGTCAAAGCTTTCCTTAAGTTTGGGACAGTCACAGTGGCCAGGTATTCTGCCACTGTGTACTCTCTGTTTAGGGCCAAATAGAATTCTAGTTTGCTCTGTTTTTTTGTTAGTTATTTCCAATGTGTCAAGTCATTCTCTTTGTTTTCTCATGATTTGGTTGGGTCTAATTGTGTTGTTGTTGTTGTCCTGGGGCTCTGTGGGGTCTGTTTGTGTTTGTGAACAGAGCCCCAGGACCAGCTTACTTAGGGGACTCTTCTCCAAGTTCATCTCTCTGTAGGTGATGGCTTTGTTATGGAAGGTTTGGGAATCGCTTCCTTTTAAGTGGTTATAGAATTTAATGGCTCTTTTCTGGATTTTGATAATTAGCGGGTATCTGCCTAATTCTGCTCTGCATGCATTATTTTGTGTTTTTCGTTGTACACTGAGGATGTTTTTGCAGAATTCTGCATGCAGAGTCTCAATTTGGTGTTTGTCCCATTTTGTGGATTCTTGGTTGGTAACTACTGTCTCTGACTGTAGTTATTGCAGCTGTGGTTGTGTCATTTGGACATATTTTTTCTCTATATGCCTCTGTTACATTCTCTCTCAGCACATGCTTTCTCTCTTTCCCTCCTTTCTCCTTTTCTCTCTCCTTTCTCCCTCTCTCTCCCTCCTTTCTCCTTCTCTGTCCCTCCTTTCTCCCTCTCTCTCCCTCCTTTCTCCCTCTCTCTCCCTCCTTTCTCCTTTCTCCCTCCCTCTCTCCTTCTCTCTCCCTCCTTTCTCCCTCTCTCCCTCCTTTCTCCTTCTCTCTCCCTCCTTTCTCCCTCCTTTCTCCCTCTCTCTCCCTCCTTTCTCCCTCTCTCTCCCTCCTTTCTCCCTCTCTCTCCCTCCCTCCTTTCTCCCTCTCTCCTTCCTTTCTCTCTCTCCCTCCTTTCTCCCTCTCTCTCTCCTTCTCTCTCCCTCCTTTCTCCCTCTCTCTCCCTCCTTTCTCCCTCTCTCTCCCTCCTTTCTCCTTCTCTCTCCCTCCTTTCTCCCTCTCTCTCTCTTTCTCCATCCATCTCCCTCTCTCGTTCTCCTAATTGTCTATTTCAAAGTGCATGCATTAAGTGGGAAAATGGACTTAGCGCAAGTGCGCACGTGTGTGTGTGTGTGCGTAAGTGCATGAATGTGTGTGTGCTTACTTGCATCTGTGTGTGTGTTAACCTCACCCTCCACAGCCATGAAACTGTATGGGAAATAAACCAGAGCTGTAAAAATAAATGATGCCTTGGCTGTTATTGTTAGTGCCAGAGTTCTAACTGCTAAATCAGAGCTGGAAAAATACACTGGCATCCTGTTCCCCACACTGGCATCCTGTTCCCTCTACTGGCATCCTGTTCCCTACACTGGCATCCTGTTCCCTATACTGGCATCCTGTTCCCTCTACTGGCATCCTGTTCCCTCTACTGGCATCCTGTTCCCTATACTGGCATCCTGTTCCCTACACTGGCATCCTGTTCCCTATACTGGCATCCTGTTCCCTATACTGGCATCCTGTTCCCTCTACTGGCATCCTGTTCCCTGTACTGGCATCCTGTTCCCTCTACTGGCATCCTGTTCCCTACACTGGCATCCTGTTCCCTACACTGGCATCCTGTTCCCTACACTGGCATCCTGTTCCCTATACTGGCATCCTGTTCCCTCTACTGGCATCCTGTTCCCTACACTGGCATCCTGTTCCCTACACTGGCATCCTGTTCACTACACTGGCATCCTGTTCCCTACACTGGCATCCTGTTCCCTACACTGGCATCCTGTTCCCTCTACTGGCATCCTGTTCCCTACACTGGCATCCTGTTCCCTACACTGGCATCCTGTTCCCTATACTGGCATCCTGTTCCCTCTACTGGCATCCTGTTCCCTACACTGGCATCCTGTTCCCTATACTGGCATCCGGTTCCCTACACTGGCATCCTGTTTCTTACACTGGCATCCTGTTCCCTACACTGGCATCCTGTTCCCTACACTGGCATCCTGTTCCCTATACTGGCATCCTGTTCCCTACACTGGTATCCTGTTCCCAAAACTGGCATCCTGTTCCCTACACTGGCATCCTGTTCCCTACACTGGCATCCTGTTCTCTACTGGCATCCTGTTCCCTATACTGGCATCCTGTTCTCTACACTGGCATCATGTTCCCTATACTGGCATCCTGTTCCCTACACTGGCATCCTGTTCCCTATACTGGCATCCTGTTCCCTACACTGGCATCCTGTTCCCTACACTGACATCCTGTTCTCTACACTGGCATCCTGTTCCCTATACTGGCATCCTGTTCCCTATACTGGCATCCTGTTCCCTATACTGGCATCCTGTTCCCTAACTGGCATCCTGTTCCCTAACTGGCATCCTGTTCCCTATACTGGCATCCTGTTCCCTATACTGGCATCCTGTTCCCTAACTGGCATCCTGTTCCCTATACTGGCATCCTGTTCCCTATACTGGCATCCTGTTCCCTAACTGGCATCCTGTTCCCTAACTGGCATCCTGTTCCCTAACTGGCATCATGTTCCCTATACTGGCATCCTGTTCCCTACACTGTAAACAATGAAGTGTTGACAAATGAAGGCAACACAAATAAAGTAAGTCCAGGGGAATTAATAATAGCCATAAAATGATTATATATTATTATATGATTAAATATGAGTTGATGTTACACAAATATTTAGTAAAGCCATCATATTAGTGTTTTTAAAAAAACAACGTATTGTTTAACATTGTCTTATAGATTTAATCATTTGCCATTTTAACCCACTTTGGCAGGCATTGTTGAGCACAGTGCTCAATCCACCAGCAGGAACCTACAGGAGGCTCATCCTCCAGCAGTAATTGGAGACAGAACTGCAAGCGTTGCATGATGCTGAATTTGCCTCTGTCATTAAGTGCTGATGGTGGGAATGGGTGGTCTCATCATTGAATGTAAATTTACACCCCATGGCACAACAAGCTACTTGCTTTAATACTTACAGTATATTCAGAAGGTATTCAGACCCCTTCGCTTTTTCCACATTTTGTTACGTTACAGCCTTATTCTAAGATGGATTAAATAAAACATTTTCATCATCAATCTACACACATTACCCCATAATGACAAAGCAAAAACAGGTTTTTATACATTTTGGCAAAACAGAAATACCTTATTTACAAAAGTGTTCAGACCCTTTGCTATGAGACTCGAAATTGAGCTCAGGTGCATCCTGTTTCCATTGATCATGATTGAGATGTTTCTACTATTTGATTGGAGTCCGCCTGTGGTAAATTCAATTGATTGGATATGATTTGGAAAGGCACACACCTGTCTATAAAAGATCCCACAGTTGACATTGCATATCAGAGCAAAAACCAAGCCATGTGGTCGAAAGGAATTGTCCATAGAGCTCCGAGACAGGATTGTGTCGAGGCACAGATCTGGGGAAGGGTACCAAAACATTTCTGCAGCATTGACGGTCCCCAAGAACACAGTGGCCTCCATCATTCTGGAAGAAGTTTGGAACAACCAAGACTCTTCCTAGAGCTGGCCGCACAGCCAAACTGAGCAATCAGGGGAGAAGGGCCTTGGTCAGGGAGGTGACCAAAAACCCGATGGTCACCATGACAGAGCTCCAGAGTTCCTCTGTGGAGATGGGAGAACCTTCCAGAAGGACAACCATCTCTGCAGCACTCCAACAATCAGGCCTTTATGGTAGAGTGGCCAGACGGAGGCCACTCCTCAGTAAAAGGCACATGACAGCCCGCTTGGAGTTTGACAAAAAAAGGCACCTAAAGGACTCTCAGACCATGAGAAACAAGATTCTCTGGTCTGATGAAACCAAGATTGAACTCTTTGGCCTGAATGCCAAGTGTCACATCTGGAGGAAACCTGGCACCATCCCTACGGTGAAGCATGGTGGTGGCAGCATCATGCTGTGGGGATGTTTTTCAGCGGCAGGGACTGGGAGACTAGTCAGGATCGAGGGAAAGATGAACGGAGCAAAGTACAGAGAGATCCTTGCTCCAGAGCGGTCAGGACCTCAGACTGGGGTGAAGGTTCACCTTCCAACAGGACAACCACACAGCCAAGACAACACAGGAGTGGCTTCGGGACAAGTCTCTGAATGTCCTTGAGTGGCCCAGCCAGAGCCCGGACTTGAACCCGATCAAACAGGACCTCAGACTGAGACCTGAAAATAGCTGTCCAGCGACGCTCCCCATGCAACCTGACAGAGCTTGAGAGGATCTGCAGAGAAGAATGGGAGAAACTCCCCAAATACAGGTGTGCCAAGCTTGTAGCGTCATACCCAAGAAGACTCGAGGCTGTAATTGCTGCCAAAGGTGCTTCAACAAAGTACTGAGTAAAGGGTCTGAATCTTTATGTAAATGTGATATTTCAGTTTTTATTCTTTTATACATTTGCAAAAATTGATAAAAACCTGTTTTTGCTTTGTCATTATGGCGTGTTGTGTGTCGATTGATGTGGGGGAAAAAAACAGTTTAATCCATTTTAGAATAAGGCTGTAACGTAACAAAATGTGGAAAAAGTAAAGGGGTCTGAATACTTTCCGAATGCACTTTATATAGAAATATACTTTTATTTCTTCAGACATACATTGTGTAAAAGAATCATGAAGTCTAACATTTTTGACTCACAATTCTCTAAAAACATTGTTGCAAGAACTTAAAATCATTAAATTGAGAGAAATATTATTATTAAAATGTCTCAATTAAATCACTCCATTTTATATCCATTTGGTTATCCTCATAAAATATATTTTTTTGGGTCAAATGAAATTAACAAATCATTGAAATTGAAAGTCATTTTTATAAAGTATATGTTTTAGTCGTTTTTTTTTTTGTCAATTTCAATTCACCCCAGATTTTTTTTTTTTTGTGTGTGTATAATATAGTGCACTACTTTTGACCAGAGCTCTTATCGAAAGCAGTGCACTAATGAATATAGTACCATTTGGGACGCAACCCCAGACACAGCTGTGTTAGAAAAGAGGAGAAAAACACATTGGAGAGAGAGAGTTAGATTAGTTTTAGACTTCTCTGAAGGAGAGAGAGAGATAGATTAGTTTTAGACTTCTCTAAAGGAGAGAGAGATTAGTTTTAGACGTATCTAAAGGAGAGAGAGAGAGAGAGAGATTCGTTTTAGACTACTCTGAAGGAGAGAGAGAGAGTTAGATCAGTTTTAGACTTCTCTAAAGGAGAGAGAGATTAGTTTTAGACGTATCTAAAGGAGAGAGAGAGAGAGAGAGATTCGTTTTAGACTACTCTGAAGGAGAGAGAGAGAGTTAGATTAGTTTTAGACTTCTCTGAAGGAGAGAGAGAGTTAGATTAGTTTTAGACTTCTCTGAAGGAGAGAGAGAGAGTTAGATCAGTTTTAGACTTCTCTAAAGGAGAGAGAGATTAGTTTTAGACGTATCTAAAGGAGAGAGAGAGAGAGAGAGATTCGTTTTAGACTACTCTGAAGGAGAGAGAGAGAGTTAGATTAGTTTTAGACTTCTCTGAAGGAGAGAGAGAGAGTTAGATCAGTTTTAGACTTCTCTAAAGGAGAGAGAGATTAGTTTTAGACGTATCTAAAGGAGAGAGAGAGAGAGAGAGATTCGTTTTAGACTACTCTGAAGGAGAGAGAGAGAGTTAGATTAGTTTTAGACTTCTCTGAAGGAGAGAGAGAGTTAGATTAGTTTTAGACTTCTCTGAAGGAGAGAGATATATTAGTTTTAGACTTCTCTAAAGGAGAGAGAGAGAGATTAGTTTTAGACTTCTCTGAAGGAGAGAGAGAGATTAGTTTTAGACTTCTCTGAAGGAGAGAGAGAGTTACGGATTCAGCCGAGGCTGCCCCTCCTCCTTGCTCGGGCAGGCTTCGGCGTTCGTCGTCACTGGAGTACTAGCTGCTACCGATCCATGTATCTTTGTTCGACTTGTTTTGTCTTAATTGGTATCACCTGTTTCCCATCATGTAGTTACATAGGGGGAGAACAAGTATTTGATACACTGCCGATTTTGCAGGTTTTCCTACTTACAAAGCATGTAGAGGTCTGTCATTTTTATCATAGGTACACTTCAACTGTGAGAGACGGAATCTAAAACAAAAATCCAGAAAATCACATTGTATGATTTTTAAGTAATTAATTTGCATTTTATTGCATGACATAAGTATTTGATCACCTACCAACCAGTAAGAATTCCGGCTCTCACAGACCTGTTAGTTTTTCTTTAAGAAGCCCTCCTGTTCTCCACTCATTACCTGTATTAACTGCACCTGTTTGAACTTGTTACCTGTATAAAAGACACCTGTCCACACACTCAATCAAACAGACTCCAACCTCTCCACAATGGCCAAGACCAGAGAGCTGTGTAAGGACATCAGGGATAAAATTGTAGACCTGCACAAGGCTGGGATGGGCTACAGGACAATAGGCAAGCAGCTTGGTGAGAAGGCAACAACTGTTGGCGCAATTATTAGAAAATGGAAGAAGTTCAAGATGGCAGTCAATCACCCTCGGTCTGGGGCTCCATGCAAGATCTCACCTCGTGGGGCATCAATGATCATGAGGAAGGTGAGGGATCAGCCCAGAACTACACGGCAGGACCTGGTCAATGACCTGAAGAGAGCTGGGACCACAGTCTCAAAGAAAACCATTAGTAACACACTACGCCGTCATGGATGAAAATCCTGCAGCGCACACAAGGTCCCCCTGCTCAAGCCAGCGCATGTCCAGGCCCGTCTGAAGTTTGCCAATGACCATCTGGATGATCCAGAGGAGGAATGGGAGAAGGTCATGTGGTCTGATGAGATAAAAATAGAGCTTTTTGGTCTAAACTCCACTCGCCGTGTTTGGAGGAAGAAGAAGGATGAGTACAACCCCAAGAACACCATCCCAACCGTCAAGCATGGAGGTGGAAACATCATTCTTTGGGGATGCTTTTCTGCAAAGGGGACAGGACGACTGCACCGTATTGAGGGGAGGATGGATGGGGCCATGTATCGCGAGATCTTGGCCAACAACCTCCTTAACACTGTAAGAGCATTGAAGATGGGTCGTGGCTGGGTCTTCCAGCATGACAATGACCCTAAACACACAGCAGGGCAACTAAGGAGTGGCTCCGTAAGAAGCATCTCAAGGTCCTGGAGTGGCCTAGCCAGTCTCCAGACCTGAACCCAATAGAAAATATTTGGAGGGAGCTGAAAGTCCGTATTGCCCAGCGACAGCACCAAAACCTGAAGGATCTGGAGAAGGTCTGTATGGAGGAGTGGGCCAAAATCCCTGCTGCAGTGTGTGCAAACCTGGTCAAGACCTACAGGAAACGTATGATCTCTGTAATTGCAAACAAAGGTTTCTGTACCAAATATTAAGTTATGCTTTTCTGATGTATCAAATACTTATGTCATGCAATAAAATGTAAATGAATTACTTAAAAATCATACAATGTGATTTTCTGGATTTTTGTTTTAGATTCCGTCTCTCACAGTTGAAGTGTACCTATGATAAAAAATTACAGACCTCTACATGCTTTGTAAGTAGGAAAACCTGCAAAATCGGCAGTGTATCAAATACTTGTTCTCCCCACTGTATGTCGTCCCTATTTAACCCTCTGTCTCACACTGTGTGTTGTGCGTGTTTGTTCATGTTTTGGTTGTCGTTAGTGTGGGGGTTTGTTCCCTCCCTGCGTGGAGGTTGTTGTTCATTCTTTTTACCTTCGAGTAAAGTACGCCTTCTGATTAGCTCTGTGTCCTGCGCCTGACTTCGCCTACCGCATTACACTGACGCCTTGACATCTCTAAAGGTGAGAGAGATAGATTAGTTTTAGACTTCTCTGAAGGAGAGAGAGAGATAGATTAGTTTTAGACTTCTCTGAAGGAGAGAGAGAGAGAGATTAGTTTTAGACTTCTCTAAAGGAGAGAGAGAGAGAGATTAGTTTTAGACTTCTCTAAAGGAGAGAGAGAGATAGATTAGTTTTAGACTTCTCTGAAGGAGAGAGAGAGATAGATTAGTTTTAGACTTCTCTGAAGGAGAGAGAGAGAGTTAGATTCGTTTTAGACTTCTCTGAAGGAGAGAGAGAGTTAGATGAGCATTAATATTTTAGAGGTAGCTGTGCTTTTGATGGGGTATAAAAGTCCTGATTTCTAAATTAATGTGTTCAGCTTTCTGGTTGGAAATAGAAGCTCTGGTTATAACTGAGTTAAGCCACATATGAATACATGAAAGGGAGAACATGTATTTGTGTGTGTATAATCCCAATGATATAGGGACAGAGAGATAGAATGAGTGATGGAATGATTCCTTTCAGGTTGATTGTATCAGATATGTAGGGTTCATTAAGCACTGGTCTTGGACTGGTGACTTTTCTCTATGCGATTACAATGTAAAGATTCATTCATTACTGTGAGTCCATAAGAAAGCAAGGCATTGGTTTGTCAGGGTCGTCTCAGGATGGGGATTTTAACCATGTGATGCTAAAATAGCCACAACAAGCTACTGTCCACCACATGTACCGTATTTGTGTATGTATGTGTGTGTGTGTGTGTGTGTGTGTGTGTGTGTGTGTGTATGTGTGTACCATATCTGTTTTGTGTTTAAGGTGAACAATGTTCCGTCTAAAGCTGCACACATGTGCTGGCCCACAGAAAAGATCAGCCCACAGAGAGATCAGCCCACAGAGAGATCAGCCCACAGAGAGAAGCACAGATTGAATTTCAACTCAACTTTTTAGAGCAGTGGTCATCAACCAGTCGGCTGCGATCCATCGTTAAGGCATTCCTAGTCGATCGTTAAGGCATTCCTAGTCGATCGTTAAGGCATTCCTAGTCGATCGTTAAGGCATTCCTAGTCGATCGTTAAGGCATTCCTAGTCGATCGTTAAGGCATTCCTAGTCGATCGTTAAGGCATTCCTAGTCGATCGTTAAGGCATTCCTAGGCGATCGTTAAGGCATTCCTAGTCGATCGCCAAACATTTCTGTAATAAACAACAATGATAAAACCTTCTCGGGCTGTTGGCGGTAGGTGCACCCGATTCAGCTGCCCTGCGTGCCGGGTAGGCCAACTGTTCCCATCTTGAACCATTTAATGTGCCTGAAGATACAAACTCTGTCTTCCCGGCGAGCAAATCAAGTGCACTATAGGCCTACCGCTGGCCAATCGGATGGCTCAGATGACCGTGTCTGCAGTAACGTAGCAGGCATCAAAGAAAGACACAGTAAAGTTGATACTGTGAATAATATAATAATAATAATATAATAAGCCATTTAGCAGACGCTTTTATCCAAAGCGACTTACAGTCATGCGTGCATACATTTTTCTGTGTATGGGTGGTCCCGGGGATCGAACCCACTACCTTGGCGTTACAAGCGCCGCGCTCTACCAGCTGAGCTACAGAGGACCACGAGATTTTTGTAAGATTTCAAAACGTTTAAAACCACGACTAGAGAGAGACTGTCAACGAATACAGCATAGGGATGCTGTTTTTATGAGTGATTTCATGTTTAAGTTCTTACTCAGCACTGTCAACACTTTGTATTCAACACTTTTATAAGCCATAAAATGCGAATTTTTCCTATTTCCACTCAGTGCTACAACAAGCACTGCAGCAGTAATGAATGAGTAGGAAAGGGTCTTTTTTAATATCGAGGAATATTTAACTTTCTCTGTTCATAGGAGTAACAATATGAATTTGTGCATGAGGCAGAAATAATGCGGTGCGACTCGAGTTTTTCGCCATCAGCTGGAAGACGGTGTCCCTTTTTGGTCAGTGTCAGTGGAGGAAATGGTCCCTTTTTGGTCAGTGTCAGTGGAGGAAAGGGTCCCTTTTTGGTCAGTGTCAGTGGAGGAAAGGGTCCCTTTTTGGTCAGTATCAGTGGAGGAAAGGGTCCCTTTTTGGTCAGTGTCAGTAGAGGAAAGGGTCCCTTTTTGGTCAGTGTCAGTGGAGGAAAGAGTCCCTTTTTGGTCAGTGTCAGTGGAGGAAAGGGTCCCTTTTTGGTCAGTGTCAGTGGAGGAAAGGGTCCCTTTTTGGTCAGTGTCAGTGGAGGAAAGGGTCCCTTTTTGGTCAGTGTCAGTGGAGGAAAGGGTCCCTTTTTGGTCAGTGTCAGTGGAGGAAAGGGAGAGCGGAGGGATGTTGAGAGGCAGTGGAGGAAAGGGAGAGCGGAGGGATGTTGAGAGGCGGCCCTCCAGTCTGCTGCTCTCTCCCTCCGCTGAGACGGACCATCAGATGCAGGCACCATCAGCCCAGTAAAATACAAATAAAAAGCAAATTAATTAAATGTGTGCTCACTCAGCTGTGCCTCACAAGTAATACAACAAAGCATCTATTACCGGTGAGATCATATAGCCTACCTCAAACATTTTTACATTTTTTATTGCCCGAATAACAATGCATTGGCAGGGCAATTCAAGCAAAGCCAATATGCTGTGATAATGTATTGGACCTATAGCTTACTGCACAAACCTAACTGCTACAGAACTGTTTTTCATTGGTTAATGTTGCGTAGGCTTACGTTTTTGAAGTTATGTTTTTAAAAATAATCTGAGTGGTAGATCTCGGCTTGCATTTTGACTCAAAAGTGATCTTGACTCAGAAAAGGTTTGGTGACCACTGTTCTAGAGTTTCCCCTGTTAGTTAACACTATCAACGTTTCCCTTCACTGTGGCAATTGTGATCGAGTCAACACAATATTAGCCACTTTCAATGCAACATACCCGAAACAAAAAGAACTATGCAGGAGATTTTGTTGTAGGCAGAACGCATCAGAGTAGGATTCTATTGCATTGACAGGCACTACTCAGCCCGTACTCTACACAGACCGGTGAGGCATAACCAATCAGAGCTGCAGTAGGCCTATATGCAAATAGACCATTGCCATATATGGATCTGTGCCATTTACTTTGAACTGGACTGTGTTTACAGCATGAGCGGTCGTGAGTAGATGCACTTGTTTTGAGATCAAAGCGAGAGCTGCAAGTAGCCACGTGTGTATATTTTGTTAATATCCTTTGCTAGTTAGTGAGTTATTAGCCCAGTTATAGATCATTTGTAGTCAGCAATAGGGGAGTGATTGCTTCCTACCAGAGCACAACACGTATACATTTCTAGACATCTTTGAAAAGCAAGTCAGGTAAAGAGCTTTTTTTATGTCTTAAAGGGGCAGTGTTGTATTTTGAGACAGGCTTGAATAAGCTAAGTAGCCAATAGGCAGAGGGTACAATAATGTGTCTGATTCTCTGTAATAATGGTTTAAGAATAATAATGCATTTTATTTTGTAAAGTGGTTTCTTGCATCAAACAACAAAATGTTCAGTCACCTCCTTGTCTGAAGGGCAAGTGGATAAACAGGTTAATGCCAAGCCCTGCATGTTTTTTTCAAAAGTCTCATGGAATGTAGGCCTACATTGAACACCACACATTAGCTGCTACT
>NC_139994.1:1862586-1870717 GCF_964263955.1 Coregonus lavaretus
ATTAATCTCTGTAACTGCTCAATTGAGGGACTTTAAAGATAATGGTATGTGTTTATTTTTCCAGGTAAGATGACTGAGAACACAGTTACAGCATCAACCTGGGGAATAGTTACAGCGGAGAAGAATGAGCCAATTGGAAGCTGGGGATGATTAGGTGGCCATGATGGTATGAGGTCAAGACTGGGAATTTAACCAGGACACCAGGGTTAACACACCTACAATAAGTGCCATGGGATCTTTAGTGACCACAGAGAGTCAGGACACCCCTTTAACGTCCCATCTGAAAGACAGCACCTTACACAGGGCAATGTCCCCAATCACTGCCCTGGGGCAATGTCCCCAATCACTGCCCTGGGGCATTGGGATATTTTTTCTTTAGATCAGAGGAAAGAGTGCCTCCTACTGGCCCTCCAACACCACTTCCAGCAGCATCTGGTCTCCCATCCAGGACCAACCCTGCTTAGCTTCAGAAGAAAGCCAGCAGTGGGATGCAGGGTGGTATGCTGATAGGCTAATGTGTGCGGTACAGAGATGAAGTAGTCATTCAAAAATCATGTTAAACACTATTATTGAACACAGAGTGCAACTTATGTGACTTGTTAAGCACATTATTACTTCTGAACTTATTTAGGCTTGCCATAACAAAGGGGTTGAATACTTATTGACTGAAGACATTTCAGCTTTTTTATTTTTTATTAATTTGTAAGACTTTCTAAAAACATAATTATACTTTGACATTTAATCCATTTTAAATGTAGGATGCAACACAACAAAATGTGGAAAAAGTCAAGGGGTGTGAGTACTTTCTGAAGACACTGTAGGTCTTGGTCACTGCTGTGGGGATGACCTTTGATTGGACAGCAGACCCCTGTAGTCATGGTTACAGCCCATAGACACTTCTGTCATTGATTCTTTGGTTTCAGATTGCTTCCTGATTTTATTGGTCGCTGACCTTTTCTCTCTCCTCTGTGATTGGTCACTCACTCTCTCTCTTCTCTGTGATTTGTCACTCACACTCTCTCTTCTCTGTGATTGGCAGGTTGTGACCAGGGGCCCGGTAGGTGTTGTTGCCGCTGTAGTCCATCGCTGAGGTCGTCTCGGAGACCGAGTGTGTGTCGCCACGGTGTTGTATCGTTGCCATGGGGAAACAGAACAGCAAGCTACGGCCAGAGATGCTTCAGGACCTGAGAGAGAACACTGAATTCTCTGACCATGAACTACAGGAGTGGTACAAGGTCACTACATAGTACACAAGCACACACACACACACACACACACACACACACGCACGCACGCGCGCGCACGCACACACACACGCACGCACGCACGCACGCACGCACACACACACACGCACACACACACACACAAAAACACATACACACAGGCACACACACACAAAAACACAGGCACACAGATAAGATAGCGCCGTACTGATGGCAGCCGTTTTGCAAGCTCCGACCCAACTGTGCTATTTTGTCATTATTTTGTTGTTTATTTTAACTTCATTTTCTCCATTTCTTACAACCGACAAGAACGTTTGAACGTGCTACAGGACTGCTTTGCTAACGCTGACTGGAATATATGTTTTGGGACTCTGCAGATAACGTCGACAAGCTAATCACCTCTGTCACCGGCTTCATTAGGAAATGCATCCCCACAGTTAAGGTTCGCTGCTTCCCCAATCAAAAAGCCCTGGGTTAACACTGAGGTTGGCGCTAAACTAAAGGACAGAGCTACCACACACAGGGCTATCCCAGACAACCCTGGGGCTACGTCTGAGGACAGGAACAAGTACAAGATGTCCCACTATGATCTTGCTCTCTGAGGCCAACGTGAGTAAAGTCTTTAATCAGGTCAACACCCGCAAGGCCACAGGGCCCGATGGTATTCCAGGGCGCATTCTCAGAGCATGTGCAGAACAGATGGTAGGCATATTCACAGTCATTTTCAACCTCTCCTTGTCCCAGTCTGTAATCATCCACATGTTTTAAGATGACCGCCATCATTCCTGTTCCCAAGAACTCTAAGGCTTCATGCCACAACGACTACCGCCCTGTAGCACTCACTTCTGTAATCATGAAGTGCTTTGATAGGCTGGTTGTGGCACACATTAACTCCACCATCCCAGCCACCCTAGACCCACTCCAATGTGCGTACCGCCTCAACAGATCCATAGACAACGCAATCTCAATTGCACTCCACACTGCCCTAACCCACCTAGATAAGAGGAATACCTATGTGAGAATGCTGTTCATTGACTACAGCTCAGCATTTAACACGATTATCGTCATCAAGCTTAGGACTCTGGTTCTGAACACCTCCCTCTGCAACTGGATCCTGGACTTCCTGAAGGGCCGACCCCAGGTGGTGAGGGTAGGCAACATTTACATTTAAGTCATTTAGCAGACGCTCTTATCCAGAGCGACTTACAAACATCACCTCCGACCACGCTGACCCTCAACACGGGGGCCCCACAAGGGTGTGTGCTTAGTCCCCTCCTGTACTCACTGTTCACCCACGACTGCGTGGCCACGCACGACTCCAACACCATTATCAAGTTTGCTGATGACACGACGGTGGTAGGCCTGATCACCGGTGACGATGAGACAGCCTACAGGGAGGAGGTCAGTGACCTGGCATTGTGGGGCCGGAACAACAACCTCTCCCTCAACGTCATTAAGACCAAGGAGCTGATAGTGGACTGCAGGAAACTGGGGGGCGAGCACGCCCCCATCCACATCGACGTGGCTGTAGTGGAGCGGGTCGAGAGCTTCACGTTCCTCTGTGTCCACATCACTAAGAACTTAAAATTGTCCACAGACACGTGCACAGTCGTGAAAAGGTTTGGCATGGGGGCCCTCAAATCCTCATAAAGTTCTACAGCTGCACCATTGAGAGCCTCTTGGCTGGCTGCATCACTGCTTGGTATGGCAACAGCACCACCCTCCATCGCATGGCGCTACAGAGGGTAGTGCGTACAGCTCAGTACATCACTGGGGCCGAGCTGCCTGCCATCCAGGACCTCTATACCAAGCGGTGTGAAAGGAAGGCACTGAAAATTGTTAAAGGCTCCAACCACCCAAGCCATAGACTGTTCTCTCTGCTTCCGCATGGCAAACTGTACCGGTACATCAAGTCTGACACCAACAGGCTCCTGAACAGCTTCCATCCCCATGCCATAAGACTGCTAAATAGCTAACTAAATGGCTAACTAAATAGCTAACAAAATGGCTAACAAAATGGCTAACTAAATAGCTAACAAAATGGCTAACAAAATGGCTAACTAAATAGCTAACAAGATGGCTAACTAAATAGCTAACAAAATGGCTAACAAAATGGCTAACTAAATAGCTAACAAAATGGCTAACAAAATGGCTAACTAAATGGCTAACTAAATAGCTAACAAAATGGCTAACTAAATGGCTACACTATCTGAGTGGACCCTTGTACTTTATTCTTATTTTTACACTGTCTCTATGCAAATCACTCACAGGACCCTACAAACTCACACACACACTCACTCCATCATCTGATCACTCACACATAATATGCACATACATTTCTACTCACTCTACACACACGTACTCCCACTCACATACAAGCTGCTGCTACTCTGTTTATCAAATATCCTGTTGCCTAGTCCCCTTACCCCTATACATATCTACCTCCATCACTCCAGTATCCCTGCACATTGTAAATATGGTATGGAACTGACCCTGTATATAGTCACCTTACCCCTATACATATCTACCTCCATCACTCCAGTATCCCTGCACATTGTTAATATGGTACTGGAACTGACCCTGTATATAGTCACCTTACCCCTATACATATCTACCTCCATCACTCCAGTATCCCTGCACATTGTAAATATGGTATGGAACTGACCCTGTATATAGTCACCTTACCCCTATACATATCTACCTCCATCACTCCAGTATCCCTGCACATTGTTAATATGGTACTGGAACTGACCCTGTATATAGTCACCTTACCCCTATACATATCTACCTCCATCACTCCAGTATCCCTGCACATTGTTAATATGATACTGGAACTTTCTTATTTTTATATTTAATGTGTTTTTGTTCTACCTTGTTATTTTTTAGTATTACATTGATATTGTTCACTGCATTGTTGGGGTTAGAGCTTGCAAGAATGGCATTTCACTCTACTTGTGCATGTGACCCAAAAAAATTAACTTGAAGCAAACACACACACATACACACCCACACACACGCACGCACGCACGCACGCACACGCACACACACACACACACACACACACACACACACACACACACACACACACACACACACTGTAGATGGATCACACACTGTTTTGATCATAGAGATCCTATATGTGTAATTATCCTGATACAAGACTCTTCTGTTCCACAGGTTTTCATCATATTACTTATTAAGCCTTTAATGACCAAGCAAACTACTTAGCACTACCGATAGGCTACATAGTTTAATACCAGGAAAGGCAGGCAGTATGACATAACGTCCCACCTCAGAGACCCGCTGGCGTCTATAATGTAATGTAATCACCTCTTTAAATGACATCTTGTGTCTACATGATATTTAACCTCTCTCCCCCAGCCTCTTATGGCAGATAAATTAGAGCTGGGACGATAAATCAAAAGTTATCGACACCGACCAAACCGGCCACTTATAGTAGACATTTAGCTGATATTACGATAAATAACCTACTAGAGAAATTTGACATTTGAAATGAAATATGTTTGCTAATATGGGTAATCGTTGATGGGACAATTAATAACTACAACATTCAAAGTAGTAGTAGTAGGTGTAGTAGTAGTAGTAGTATTAGTAGTAGTAGTAGTAGTAGTAGCATTAGTAGTAGTAGTAGTAGTAGTAGTAGTAGTATCAGTAGTAGTAGTATCAGTAGTAGTAGTAGTAGTAGTAGTAGTAGCAGTAGTAGTAGTAGTAGTAGTAGTAGTAGTACTAGTAGCAGTAGTAGTAGTAGTAGCAGTAGTAGTAGTAGTAGCATTAGTAGTAGTAGTAGTAGTAGCAGTAGTAGTAGTAGTAGTAGTGGTAGTAGTAGCATAAGTAGTAGTAGTAGTAGTAGTAGTAGTAGTAGTAGTAGCAGGAGTAGTAGTAGTAGTAGCAGGAGTAGTAGTAGTAGTAGTAGTAGTAGTAGTAGTAGTAGTAGTAGTAGTAGTAGTAGTAGTAGTAGTAGTAGTAGTAGTAGTAGTAGTAGCATTAGTAGTAGTAGTATCAGTAGTAGTAGTAGTAGTAGTATCAGTAGTAGTAGTAGTAGTATCAGTAGTAGTAGTAGTAGCAGTAGTAGTAGTAGTAGTAGCAGTAGTAGTAGTAGTAGTAGTAGTAGTAGTAGTAGTATCAGTAGTAGTAGTAGTAGTAGTAGTAGTATCAGTAGTAGTAGTAGTAGTAGTAGTAGCAGCAGCAGTAGTAGTAGTAGTAGCAGTAGTAGTAGTAGTAGTAGTAGTAGTAGTATCAGTAGTAGTAGTAGTAGTAGTAGTAGTAGTAGTAGCATTAGTAGTAGTATCAGTAGTAGTATCAGTAGTAGTAGTAGTAGTAGTAGTAGTAGCAGGGTGCAGCCTCCAGCTGCAGTAGATAAACACTGTTGTGTTTTAACACCATTGTAATGTCGCCATAGATTAAATGCTGGGACGTAAAGTATCTGCTTTAACCGTAACCCTAAGAGAGTGGTGTACTCTCTGCTGGTGTTGGCAGTGGAGTGAGGGCTCCACAACCTTGGTATGAAGTGACATAAGCCCAGGATTCTATGGTGACATAGTTATGATTGTTGTGTCATTATAAAGAGAGCTCTGTGTTCTGATCAATCTCTTTATCGCTTGGGGCGGTGTGATATATTTTTCGTATTGTCACATACATTTTCCCAGAAGGCCGTAGTAAATGTATTTTGTGTCATCATTGACATCACTGGGTTTGATCTAAAGCCATGGTCATTATCTACACAATCTGTTAGCTGTGAGAGAGGATGTTGGCGTGGACCCGGAGGTCTTGGTCATTTCCTTTAATGACTATTCACCTATGAAATGATTGGATACATTATCAGTTATCACCATATTGCTTACCATTTCCAAGCACATTGACATCCTCCATCTCTCTCTCTCAGGGTAGAATAGGTCATTCTATGACATACTGTATATTTAATCTTGTCTCTCCCTCCATCCCCCAGGGCTTCCTGAAGGACTGTCCCAGTGGCAACCTGAACGTAGAGGAGTTCAAGAAAATCTACGCCAACTTCTTCCCTTACGGAGATGCCTCCAAGTTCGCTGAGCACGTCTTCCGAACGTTCGACACAAACAATGACGGCACCATCGACTTCCGGGAGTTCATCATCGCGCTGAGTGTCACGTCACGGGGAAAGCTGGAGCAGAAACTTAAGTGGGCCTTCAGCATGTATGACCTGGATGGGAATGGGTACATCAGCCGTGATGAGATGCTGGAGATCGTACAGGTGAGACATGGGATTTGTAGTCCTGGTGGAGGTCATACAGGTGAGAAGGTCCACTTCAGTTTCTGCTCCAGCTTGCCCAGCTCGTTTTCTGTAGTCAATGTTTCTCATTCAAAAGTGGATGAATAGATCCTCCTGGTTCCTCTCTAGGTTTCTTCCTAGATTCCTGCCTTCCAGGGAGTTTTTCCTAGCCACTGTGCTTCTGCCTCTGCATTGCTTGCTCTTTGGGGTTTTAGGCTGGGTATCTGTAATGCACTTTGTGACACCTGCTGATGTAAAAAGGGATTTATAAAATACATGTGAATTTGATTGATTGATGAACAGACACACTAGTCATGATGAGGTGATGGAGATCCTACAGGTGAAGCAGAGAAAACAGGGAGAGAGTTTTGGTGTGAGCTGTATGTAGTTCAATGAAAGAAAGTGTTTTGTACTACGATGGCAAATGTGGCAGAGGCAAACTGGTCGTTGCTAGCTTAGCCTACTGTAGCAGAGGCAAATTGGTCGTTGCTAGCTTAGCATACTGTAGCAGAGGCAAACTGGTCGTTGCTAGCTTAGCATACTGTAGCAGAGGCAAACTGGTCGTTGCTAGCTTAGCATACTGTAGCAGAGGCAAACTGGTCGTTGCTAGCTTAGCATATTGTAGCAGAGGCAAACTGGTCGTTGCTAGTTTAGCATACTGTAGCAGAGACAAACTGGTCATTGCTAGCTTAGCATACTGTAGAAGAGGCAAACAGGTAATTGTTAGCTTAGCATACTGTAGCAGAGGCAAACAGGTCATTGTTAGCTTAGCATACTGTAGCAGAGGCAAACAGGTCATTGTTAGCTTAGCATATACTGTAGCAGAGGCAAACAGGTCATTGTTAGCTTAGCATACTGTAGCATACTGTTGTATGAGACCTGTACTACTAGCTGTTACCCTGAACTACTTATATTAACTTTTATGGTACAAGCTTTGTCCCTGTTCCCTAGACTTATGACTAGGGCCCATAGAGAATAGGGTGCAATTTGGGATGAAGCCTTAATGTTTTTGGCAGCTGACCTGTGCAGAATACAGCCCTTACTTCCTGATTAAATGATCATGTGACTTGCCACGTCTAACTTGATTATCTGACCTAGCGATGGCCAGATCTGATTTGCTGTATCGTGGGCCATATGAGAAATGGAACAGCTAGCGTGATTTAGATTCTGCAATATGGTCAACAGGCTATCAAACAAGCTGTCATTGGCCTCATGGACAAGTAAACTGTGACTGTTCAAAAATAGGCATTTTTAAAACCTGACCTGGGTAAATCTAGCTTTGTATTTAGATAAAAAGGGAGATTCTGATACACAGTCCTTGGAAGGAATGACTAGGGTTACAAAGCTACCGGTATTTTATTTCATTTTTCATTTTTAGTCATTTAGCAGACGCTCTTATCCAGAGCGACTTACAGTTGGTGAGTGCATACATTATTATTTTTTCATACTGGCCCCCTGTGGGAATCGAACCCACAACCCTGGCGTTGCAAACGCCATGCTCTACCAACTGAGCTACATCCCTGCCGGCCATTCCCTCCCCTACCCCGGACGACGCTGGGCCAATTGTGCGCCGCCCCATGGGTCTCCCGGTCGCGGCCGGCTATGACAGAGCCTGGATTCGAACCAGGATCTCTAGTGGCAC
>NC_139994.1:1870917-1954820 GCF_964263955.1 Coregonus lavaretus
AACCCCCCAGGACTGGTGTATCTCTGACTATCCATTATATACTGTAACCCCCCAGGACTGGTGTATCTCTGACTATCCATTATATACTGTAACCCTCCAGGACTGGTGTATCTCTGACTATCCATTATATACTGTAACCCTCCAGGACTGGTGTATCTCTGACTATCCATTATATACTGTAACCCCTCCAGGACTGGTGTATCTCTGACTATCCATTATATACTGTAACCCTCCAGGACTGGTGTATCTCTGACTATCCATTATATACTGTAACCCTCCAGGACTGGTGTATCTCTGACTATCCATTATATACTGTAACCCTCCAGGACTGGTGTATCTCTGACTATCCATTATATACTGTAACCCCCAGGACTGGTGTATCTCTGACTATCCATTATATACTGTAACCCCCCAGGACTGGTGTATCTCTGACTATCCATTATATACTGTAACCCTCCAGGACTGGTGTATCTCTGACTATCCATTATATACTGTAACCCTCCAGGACTGGTGTATCTCTGACTATCCATTATATACTGTAACCCCCCAGGACTGGTGTATCTCTGACTATCCATTATATACTGTAACCCTCCAGGACTGGTGTATCTCTGACTATCCATTATATACTGTAACCCTCCAGGACTGGTGTATCTCTGACTATCCATTATATACTGTAACCCTCCAGGACTGGTGTATCTCTGACTATCCATTATATACTGTAACCCTCCAGGACTGGTGTATCTCTGACTATCCATTATATACTGTAACCCTCCAGGACTGGTGTATCTCTGACTATCCATTATATACTGTAACCCCCAGGACTGGTGTATCTCTGACTATCCATTATATACTGTAACCCTCCAGGACTGGTGTATCTCTGACTATCCATTATATACTGTAACCCTCCAGGACTGGTGTATCTCTGACTATCCATTATATACTGTAACCCCCCAGGACTGGTGTATCTCTGACTATCCATTATATACTGTAACCCTCCAGGACTGGTGTATCTCTGACTATCCATTATATACTGTAACCCTCCAGGACTGGTGTATCTCTGACTATCCATTATATACTGTAACCCTCCAGGACTGGTGTATCTCTGACTATCCATTATATACTGTAACCCTCCAGGACTGGTGTATCTCTGACTATCCATTATATACTGTAACCCCCCAGGACTGGTGTATCTCTGACTATCCATTATATACTGTAACCCCCAGGACTGGTGTATCTCTGACTATCCATTATATACTGTAACCCTCCAGGACTGGTGTATCTCTGACTATCCATTATATACTGTAACCCCCAGGACTGGTGTATCTCTGACTATCCATTATATACTGTAACCCTCCAGGACTGGTGTATCTCTGACTATCCATTATATACTGTAACCCTCCAGGACTGGTGTATCTCTGACTATCCATTATATACTGTAACCCCCAGGACTGGTGTATCTCTGACTATCCATTATATACTGTAACCCCCCAGGACTGGTGTATCTCTGACTATCCATTATATACTGTAACCCCCCAGGACTGGTGTATCTCTGACTATCCATTATATACTGTAACCCCCAGGACTGGTGTATCTCTGACTATCCATTATATACTGTAACCCTCCAGGACTGGTGTATCTCTGACTATCCATTATATACTGTAACCCCCCAGGACTGGTGTATCTCTGACTATCCATTATATACTGTAACCCCCCAGGACTGGTGTATCTCTGACTATCCATTATATACTGTAACCCCCCAGGACTGGTGTATCTCTGACTATCCATTATATACTGTAACCCCCCAGGACTGGTGTATCTCTGACTATCCATTATATACTGTAACCCTCCAGGACTGGTGTATCTCTGACTATCCATTATATACTGTAACCCTCCAGGACTGGTGTATCTCTGACTATCCATTATATACTGTAACCCTCCAGGACTGGTGTATCTCTGACTATCCATTATATACTGTAACCCTCCAGGACTGGTGTATCTCTGACTATCCATTATATACTGTAACCCTCCAGGACTGGTGTATCTCTGACTATCCATTATATACTGTAACCCTCCAGGACTGGTGTATCTCTGACTATCCATTATATACTGTAACCCTCCAGGACTGGTGTATCTCTGACTATCCATTATATACTGTAACCCTCCAGGACTGGTGTATCTCTGACTATCCATTATATACTGTAACCCCCCAGGACTGGTGTATCTCTGACTATCCATTATATACTGTAACCCTCCAGGACTGGTGTATCTCTGACTATCCATTATATACTGTAACCCTCCAGGACTGGTGTATCTCTGACTATCCATTATATACTGTAACCCTCCAGGACTGGTGTATCTCTGACTATCCATTATATACTGTAACCCTCCAGGACTGGTGTATCTCTGACTATCCATTATATACTGTAACCCTCCAGGACTGGTGTATCTCTGACTATCCATTATATACTGTAACCCTCCAGGACTGGTGTATCTCTGACTATCCATTATATACTGTAACCCCCCAGGACTGGTGTATCTCTGACTATCCATTATATACTGTAACCCCCCAGGACTGGTGTATCTCTGACTATCCATTATATACTGTAACCCCCCAGGACTGGTGTATCTCTGACTATCCATTATATACTGTAACCCCCCAGGACTGGTGTATCTCTGACTATCCATTATATACTGTAACCCCCCAGGACTGGTGTATCTCTGACTATCCATTATATACTGTAACCCCCCAGGACTGGTGTATCTCTGACTATCCATTATATACTGTAACCCCCCAGGACTGGTGTATCTCTGACTATCCATTATATACTGTAACCCCCCAGGACTGGTGTATCTCTGACTATCCATTATATACTGTAACCCCCCAGGACTGGTGTATCTCTGACTATCCATTATATACTGTAACCCCCCAGGACTGGTGTATCTCTGACTATCCATTATATACTGTAACCCCCCAGGACTGGTGTATCTCTGACTATCCATTATATACTGTAACCCCCCAGGACTGGTGTATCTCTGACTATCCATTATATACTGTAACCCCCCAGGACTGGTGTATCTATGACTATCCATTATATACTGTAACCCTCCAGGACTGGTGTATCTCTGACTATCCATTATATACTGTAACCCCCAGGACTGGTGTATCTCTGACTATCCATTATATACTGTAACCCTCCAGGACTGGTGTATCTCTGACTATCCATTATATACTGTAACCCTCCAGGACTGGTGTATCTCTGACTATCCATTATATACTGTAACCCTCCAGGACTGGTGTATCTCTGACTATCCATTATATACTGTAACCCTCCAGGACTGGTGTATCTCTGACTATCCATTATATACTGTAACCCTCCAGGACTGGTGTATCTCTGACTATCCATTATATACTGTAACCCTCCAGGACTGGTGTATCTCTGACTATCCATTATATACTGTAACCCTCCAGGACTGGTGTATCTCTGACTATCCATTATATACTGTAACCCTCCAGGACTGGTGTATCTCTGACTATCCATTATATACTGTAACCCTCCAGGACTGGTGTATCTCTGACTATCCATTATTACTGTAACCCTCCAGGACTGGTGTATCTCTGACTATCCATTATATACTGTAACCCTCCAGGACTGGTGTATCTCTGACTATCCATTATATACTGTAACCCCCCAGGACTGGTGTATCTCTGACTATCCATTATATACTGTAACCCCCCAGGACTGGTGTATCTCTGACTATCCATTATATACTGTAACCCCCCAGGACTGGTGTATTCTTGACTATCCATTATATACTGTAACCCCCCAGGACTGGTGTATCTCTGACTATCCATTATATACTGTAACCCCCCAGGACTGGTGTATCTCTGACTATCCATTATATACTGTAACCCCCCAGGACTGGTGTATCTCTGACTATCCATTATATACTGTAACCCCCCAGGACTGGTGTATCTCTGACTATCCATTATATACTGTAACCCCCCAGGACTGGTGTATCTCTGACTATCCATTATATACTGTAACCCCCCAGGACTGGTGTATCTCTGACTATCCATTATATACTGTAACCCCCCAGGACTGGTGTATCTCTGACTATCCATTATATACTGTAACCCTCCAGGACTGGTGTATCTCTGACTATCCATTATATACTGTAACCCTCCAGGACTGGTGTATCTCTGACTATCCATTATATACTGTAACCCTCCAGGACTGGTGTATCTCTGACTATCCATTATATACTGTAACCCTCCAGGACTGGTGTATCTCTGACTATCCATTATTACTGTAACCCTCCAGGACTGGTGTATCTCTGACTATCCATTATATACTGTAACCCCCCCAGGACTGGTGTATCTCTGACTATCCATTATATACTGTAACCCCCCAGGACTGGTGTATCTCTGACTATCCATTATATACTGTAACCCCCCAGGACTGGTGTATCTCTGACTATCCATTATATACTGTAACCCCCCAGGACTGGTGTATCTCTGACTATCCATTATATACTGTAACCCTCCAGGACTGGTGTATCTCTGACTATCCATTATATACTGTAACCCTCCAGGACTGGTGTATCTCTGACTATCCATTATATACTGTAACCCTCCAGGACTGGTGTATCTCTGACTATCCATTATATACTGTAACCCTCCAGGACTGGTGTATCTCTGACTATCCATTATATACTGTAACCCTCCAGGACTGGTGTATCTCTGACTATCCATTATATACTGTAACCCTCCAGGACTGGTGTATCTCTGACTATCCATTATATACTGTAACCCTCCAGGACTGGTGTATCTCTGACTATCCATTATATACTGTAACCCCCCAGGACTGGTGTATCTCTGACTATCCATTATATACTGTAACCCTCCAGGACTGGTGTATCTCTGACTATCCATTATATAATGTAACCCTCCAGGACTGGTGTATCTCTGACTATCCATTATATACTGTAACCCTCCAGGACTGGTGTATCTCTGACTATCCATTATATACTGTAACCCTCCAGGACTGGTGTATCTCTGACTATCCATTATTACTGTAACCCTCCAGGACTGGTGTATCTCTGACTATCCATTATATACTGTAACCCTCCAGGACTGGTGTATCTCTGACTATCCATTATATACTGTAACCCCCCAGGACTGGTGTATCTCTGACTATCCATTATATACTGTAACCCTCCAGGACTGGTGTATCTCTGACTATCCATTATATACTGTAACCCCCCAGGACTGGTGTATCTCTGACTATCCATTATATACTGTAACCCCCAGGACTGGTGTATCTCTGACTATCCATTATATACTGTAACCCCCCAGGACTGGTGTATCTCTGACTATCCATTATTACTGTAACCCTCCAGGACTGGTGTATCTCTGACTATCCATTATATACTGTAACCCCCCAGGACTGGTGTATCTCTGACTATCCATTATATACTGTAACCCCCAGGACTGGTGTATCTCTGACTATCCATTATATACTGTAACCCCCCAGGACTGGTGTATCTCTGACTATCCATTATATACTGTAACCCCCCAGGACTGGTGTATCTCTGACTATCCATTATATACTGTAACCCTCCAGGACTGGTGTATCTCTGACTATCCATTATATACTGTAACCCTCCAGGACTGGTGTATCTCTGACTATCCATTATATACTGTAACCCTCCAGGACTGGTGTATCTCTGACTATCCATTATATACTGTAACCCTCCAGGACTGGTGTATCTCTGACTATCCATTATATACTGTAACCCTCCAGGACTGGTGTATCTCTGACTATCCATTATATACTGTAACCCTCCAGGACTGGTGTATCTCTGACTATCCATTATATACTGTAACCCTCCAGGACTGGTGTATCTCTGACTATCCATTATATACTGTAACCCTCCAGGACTGGTGTATCTCTGACTATCCATTATATACTGTAACCCCCCAGGACTGGTGTATCTCTGACTATCCATTATATACTGTAACCCTCCAGGACTGGTGTATCTCTGACTATCCATTATATAATGTAACCCTCCAGGACTGGTGTATCTCTGACTATCCATTATATACTGTAACCCTCCAGGACTGGTGTATCTCTGACTATCCATTATATACTGTAACCCTCCAGGACTGGTGTATCTCTGACTATCCATTATTACTGTAACCCTCCAGGACTGGTGTATCTCTGACTATCCATTATATACTGTAACCCTCCAGGACTGGTGTATCT
Source organism: Coregonus lavaretus (assembly GCF_964263955.1). Taxonomy (NCBI): domain Eukaryota; kingdom Metazoa; phylum Chordata; class Actinopteri; order Salmoniformes; family Salmonidae; genus Coregonus; species Coregonus lavaretus. Next base: position 1,877,184 of record NC_139994.1, read on the forward strand.
CTGACTATCCATTATATACTGTAACCCCCCAGGACTGGTGTATCTCTGACTATCCATTATATACTGTAACCCCCCAGGACTGGTGTATCTCTGACTATCCATTATATACTGTAACCCCCCAGGACTGGTGTATCTCTGACTATCCATTATATACTGTAACCCCCCAGGACTGGTGTATCTCTGACTATCCATTATATACTGTAACCCCCCCAGGACTGGTGTATCTCTGACTATCCATTATATACTGTAACCCCCCAGGACTGGTGTATCTCTGACTATCCATTATATACTGTAACCCCCCAGGACTGGTGTATCTCTGACTATCCATTATATACTGTAACCCCCCAGGACTGGTGTATCTCTGACTATCCATTATATACTGTAACCCCCCAGGACTGGTGTATCTCTGACTATCCATTATATACTGTAACCCCCCAGGACTGGTGTATCTCTGACTATCCATTATATACTGTAACCCCCCAGGACTGGTGTATCTCTGACTATCCATTATATACTGTAACCCCCCAGGACTGGTGTATCTCTGACTATCCATTATATACTGTAACCCCCCAGGACTGGTGTATCTCTGACTATCCATTATATACTGTAACCCTCCAGGACTGGTGTATCTCTGACTATCCATTATATACTGTAACCCCCCAGGACTGGTGTATCTCTGACTATCCATTATATACTGTAACCCTCCAGGACTGGTGTATCTCTGACTATCCATTATATACTGTAACCCTCCAGGACTGGTGTATCTCTGACTATCCATTATATACTGTAACCCTCCAGGACTGGTGTATCTCTGACTATCCATTATATACTGTAACCCTCCAGGACTGGTGTATCTCTGACTATCCATTATATACTGTAACCCTCCAGGACTGGTGTATCTCTGACTATCCATTATATACTGTAACCCTCCAGGACTGGTGTATCTCTGACTATCCATTATATACTGTAACCCTCCAGGACTGGTGTATCTCTGACTATCCATTATATACTGTAACCCTCCAGGACTGGTGTATCTCTGACTATCCATTATATACTGTAACCCTCCAGGACTGGTGTATCTCTGACTATCCATTATTACTGTAACCCTCCAGGACTGGTGTATCTCTGACTATCCATTATATACTGTAACCCTCCAGGACTGGTGTATCTCTGACTATCCATTATATACTGTAACCCCCCAGGACTGGTGTATCTCTGACTATCCATTATATACTGTAACCCCCCAGGACTGGTGTATCTCTGACTATCCATTATATACTGTAACCCCCCAGGACTGGTGTATTCTTGACTATCCATTATATACTGTAACCCCCCAGGACTGGTGTATCTCTGACTATCCATTATATACTGTAACCCCCCCAGGACTGGTGTATCTCTGACTATCCATTATATACTGTAACCCCCCAGGACTGGTGTATCTCTGACTATCCATTATATACTGTAACCCCCCAGGACTGGTGTATCTCTGACTATCCATTATATACTGTAACCCCCCAGGACTGGTGTATCTCTGACTATCCATTATATACTGTAACCCCCCAGGACTGGTGTATCTCTGACTATCCATTATATACTGTAACCCCCCAGGACTGGTGTATCTCTGACTATCCATTATATACTGTAACCCTCCAGGACTGGTGTATCTCTTACTATCCATTATATACTGTAACCCTCCAGGACTGGTGTATCTCTGACTATCCATTATATACTGTAACCCTCCAGGACTGGTGTATCTCTGACTATCCATTATATACTGTAACCCTCCAGGACTGGTGTATCTCTGACTATCCATTATTACTGTAACCCTCCAGGACTGGTGTATCTCTGACTATCCATTATATACTGTAACCCCCCCAGGACTGGTGTATCTCTGACTATCCATTATATACTGTAACCCCCCAGGACTGGTGTATCTCTGACTATCCATTATATACTGTAACCCCCCAGGACTGGTGTATCTCTGACTATCCATTATATACTGTAACCCCCCAGGACTGGTGTATCTCTGACTATCCATTATATACTGTAACCCTCCAGGACTGGTGTATCTCTGACTATCCATTATATACTGTAACCCTCCAGGACTGGTGTATCTCTGACTATCCATTATATACTGTAACCCTCCAGGACTGGTGTATCTCTGACTATCCATTATATACTGTAACCCTCCAGGACTGGTGTATCTCTGACTATCCATTATATACTGTAACCCTCCAGGACTGGTGTATCTCTGACTATCCATTATATACTGTAACCCTCCAGGACTGGTGTATCTCTGACTATCCATTATATACTGTAACCCTCCAGGACTGGTGTATCTCTGACTATCCATTATATACTGTAACCCCCCAGGACTGGTGTATCTCTGACTATCCATTATATACTGTAACCCTCCAGGACTGGTGTATCTCTGACTATCCATTATATAATGTAACCCTCCAGGACTGGTGTATCTCTGACTATCCATTATATACTGTAACCCTCCAGGACTGGTGTATCTCTGACTATCCATTATATACTGTAACCCTCCAGGACTGGTGTATCTCTGACTATCCATTATTACTGTAACCCTCCAGGACTGGTGTATCTCTGACTATCCATTATATACTGTAACCCTCCAGGACTGGTGTATCTCTGACTATCCATTATATACTGTAACCCCCCAGGACTGGTGTATCTCTGACTATCCATTATATAATGTAACCCTCCAGGACTGGTGTATCTCTGACTATCCATTATATACTGTAACCCCCCAGGACTGGTGTATCTCTGACTATCCATTATATACTGTAACCCCCCAGGACTGGTGTATCTCTGACTATCCATTATATACTGTAACCCCCCCAGGACTGGTGTATCTCTGACTATCCATTATATACTGTAACCCCCCAGGACTGGTGTATCTCTGACTATCCATTATATACTGTAACCCTCCAGGACTGGTGTATCTCTGACTATCCATTATATACTGTAACCCCCCAGGACTGGTGTATCTCTGACTATCCATTATATACTGTAACCCTCCAGGACTGGTGTATCTCTGACTATCCATTATATACTGTAACCCCTCCAGGACTGGTGTATCTCTGACTATCCATTATATATTGTAACCCTCCAGGACTGGTGTATCTCTGACTATCCATTATATACTGTAACCCCCCCAGGACTGGTGTATCTCTGACTATCCATTATATACTGTAACCCCCCAGGACTGGTGTATCTCTGACTATCCATTATATACTGTAACCCCCCCAGGACTGGTGTATCTCTGACTATCCATTATATACTGTAACCCCCCAGGACTGGTGTATCTCTGACTATCCATTATATACTGTAACCCTCCAGGACTGGTGTATCTCTGACTATCCATTATATACTGTAACCCTCCAGGACTGGTGTATCTCTGACTATCCATTATATACTGTAACCCTCCAGGACTGGTGTATCTCTGACTATCCATTATATACTGTAACCCTCCAGGACTGGTGTATCTCTGACTATCCATTATATACTGTAACCCTCCAGGACTGGTGTATCTCTGACTATCCATTATATACTGTAACCCTCCAGGACTGGTGTATCTCTGACTATCCATTATATACTGTAACCCTCCAGGACTGGTGTATCTCTGACTATCCATTATATACTGTAACCCTCCAGGACTGGTGTATCTCTGACTATCCATTATATACTGTAACCCCCCAGGACTGGTGTATCTCTGACTATCCATTATATACTGTAACCCCCCAGGACTGGTGTATCTCTGACTATCCATTATATACTGTAACCCTCCAGGACTGGTGTATCTCTGACTATCCATTATATACTGTAACCCCCCAGGACTGGTGTATCTCTGACTATCCATTATATACTGTAACCCTCCAGGACTGGTGTATCTCTGACTATCCATTATATACTGTAACCCTCCAGGACTGGTGTATCTCTGACTATAGATGTTGTTTGAAGCTGTAGTGACAAGCTGTCCTATAGTACAGTGAGATAGCTCTGTACCCCCCCCCCCCCCCCACACACACACACATGTGCACGCACACACACACACACACACACATGTGCACGCACACGCACACACACAGAAACACACACACAGAAACACACGCACAGAAAACACACACACAGAGCCCTGAGGGAGTCTCCAGGATCGCATCAGCAGACCTGTCAGTGAGATCAGGTCGTGGTTTGGTGGCTCTCGGAGAGTGTGTGTGTGTGTCTTGGTCTCTGGGAGTTCAGACGTAGGAGAGACAGTGCCACTCCAGTCATCTATATAGTATTCACATCAGGCAGCAACACCTGACATGAGCACATACAGTACATGATAGAACCGTCTCAGTGTATCCCCGTTATGGATCAACATGCAGACAGACACACACACTTCTGGTAACTTCCCACTGCATCCATCTCACTAAGATACACTTCTGGTGACATTCTACTGCAGGGTTCTTCAATTCCGGTCCTGGAGGGCTGAAACACCTCTGTTTTTCATCCTCTCCTTCTAATCAGGGGCTAATTCAGACCTGGGACACCAGGTGAGTGCAATTAACTACCAGGTAGAAATAAAAAAACAGAAGTGTTTCGGCCCTCCAGGACCGGAATTGAAGAACCCTGTTCTACTGCATCCATCTCACTAAGATACACTTCTGGTGACATCCTACTGCATCCATCACACTAAGACACACTTCTGGTGACATCCTACTGCATCCATCTCACTAAGATACACTTCTGGTAACATCCTACTGCATCCATCTCACTAAGATACACTTCTGGTAACATCCTACTGCATCCATCTCACTAAGATACACTTCTGGTAACATCCTACTGCATCCATCTCACTAAGACACACTTCTGGTAACATCCTACTGCATCCATCTCACTAAGATACACTTCTGGTAACATCCTACTGCATCCATCACACTAAGACACACTTCTGGTAACATCCTACTGCATCCATCTCACTAAGATACACTTCTGGTGACATTCTACTGCATCCATCTCACTAAGATACACTTCTGGTAACATCCTACTGCATCCATCTCACTAAGATACACTTCTGGTAACATCCTACTGCATCCATCTCACTAAGATACACTTCTGGTAACATCCTACTGCATCCATCTCACTAAGATACACTTCTGGTGACATTCTACTGCATCCATCTCACTAAGATACACTTCTGGTAACATCCTACTGCATCCATCACACTAAGATACACTTCTGGTAACATCCTACTGCATCCATCTCACTAAGATACACTTCTGGTGACATTCTACTGCATCCATCTCACTAAGATACACACATGGAGGAAAACGTTGTTGACCGCTGGATTAGTTTGTAATGTTTTGTCTCTGTCTGTGTAGTCATTGTTACTCTGTATGGTAACAATGACTACTTCCTGCTGACTTCTTTCCAGGTCTCCTGTTTAAAAACGCTTTCTGGTCAAATCAATCAATTGAAAAGTCCAGACCACCCCTCCATATGACAAGCTAACACCTTTTGTGACTTACGTAAACGTGTGTGGGGTCGAAGGGGCAGTCGTTGGTGATGCTTGCGTAGCCAATAGCGTTGGGGAACCGGCATTGAGTCAGGAGGCTCCGCCCACCGTTAACTATGGCCCTCACCACAGAAACGGTGAGGCAAATCACAGAGGCCGTGGCCAGGAGACTACCAAACAGGCTGACCACAAACAACGACCATGTCTGAGAGAGAGAGAGAGAGAGAGAGAGAGAGAGAGAGAAACATCAGACATACAGAGGAGATAATACTGGATCAATAGTCTACCAATACAGAACAGTTCAGAGATAATACTGAATCAATAGTCTACCAATACAGAACAGTTCAGAGATAATACTGGATCAATAGTCTACCAATACAGAACAGTTCAGAGATAATACTGTATCAATAGTCTACCAATACAGAACAGTTCAGAGAAAATCCTGGGGAAATAATATCATATCATGCTATTTTCACCTGGTGAATCGCCTTACAGGGAATAGACAGACACATAAGGAAACATCAGTAACTCACCATCACTCTGCTCTTCTTGTTATTAGACAGGATGATGGCTAGGATTCCTACAACAACACCCTACAGGGACACATTACAGCTGGATGAGACAACACACACAGAAATCACCCAATTTAAGGTTCTTGTGATAGAGTAGTTATCTCAGTCTCTCCACTAGTCCAGTGGTATTACATTAGATATCTCAGTCTCACCACTAGTCCAGTAGTACTACATTAGATCTGTCTCACCACTAGTCCAGTAGTGAGTGCCACTACATTAGATATGGAGTACGCCATGGTGCGGGCCTGTGTGTTCAGGTTGATGTGTCGCAGCACAGCCCCGTGGACTAGCGCCCCCAGCAGGATGTTGACGTGTCCTACAAGCACCACATTCAGACCCATCTTCATCAGGGCCTTGGGCTTCTCCAGGCTGGCACAGCACATACCTATAGAGAGGGAGGGGGAGGCAGAGGAGAGACAGAGAGACAGAGAGACAGAGAGACAGAGAGACAGAGAGACAGAGAGACAGACAGAGACAGAGAGCGAGAGAGAGACAGAGACAGAGAGAGAACGAGAGAGAGAGAGAGAGAGGGAGAGAGACAGAGAAAGAGAGAGAGAGAGAGAGAGAGAGCGAGAGAGAGCGAGAGAGAGAGCGCACGAGAGCACGAGAGACAAAGAGAGAGAGAGAGAGAGAGCGAGAGAGCATGAGAGACAGAGAGAGAGACAGAGAGAGAGACAGAGAGAGAGAGAGAGAGAGAGAGAGAGAGAGAGAGAGAGAGAGAGAGAGAGAGAGAGAGAGAGAGAGAGAGAGAGAGAGAGAGAGAGACAGAGAGAACATAGATACAGGAGAGAATATAAACATCATAAGGAAGAACAGAGAGAAGGGAGAGACAGTATCATCAAGTCCATGTTCAGGGTCCATTTACTATTGATCTTCTCCACACAGTAGCAGGGTTAAACCCACAGTGGAGATGTCACTGGCATTAATGATTACCTGCTAAACATACACATCTCTAGGGTTTGGTACTCTCTCTGGTTCTATCCAAACAGAGTACATGCTTTTGCATCAAGGAGTTTCACATGTACAGTTGAAGTCGGAAGTTTACATACACTTTGGTTGGAGTCATTAAAACTCGTTTTTCAACCACTCCACACATTTATTGTTAACAAACTATAGTTTTGGCAAGTCGGTTAGGACATCTACTTTGTGCATGACACAAGTAATTTTTCCAACAATTGTTTACAGACAAATTATTTCACTTATAATTCACTGTATCACAACTCCAGTGGGTCAGAAGTTTACATACACTAAGTTTACTGTGCCTTTAAACAGCTTGGAAAATTCCAGAAAATGATGTAATGGCTTTAGAAGCTTCTGATAGGCTAATTGAAATAATTTGAGTCAATTGGAGGTGTACCTGTAGATGTATTTCAAGGCCTACCTTCAAACTCAGTGCCTCTTTGCTTGACATCATGGGAAAATCAAAAGAAATCAGCCAAGACCTCCGAATTTTTTTTGTAGACCTTCACAAGTCTGGTTCATCCTTGGGAGCAATTTCCAAACGCCTGAAGGTACCACTTTCATTTGTACAAACAATAGTAAGCAAGTATAAACACCATGGGACCACGCAGCCGTCATACCGCTCAGGAAGGAGACGCATTCTGTCTACTAGAGTGCAAATTAATCCCAGAACAACAGCAAAGGACCTTGTGAAGATCCTGGAGGAAACAGGTACAAACGTTTCTATATCCACAGCAAAACGAGTCCATTATCGACAAAACCTGAAAGGCCACTCAGCAAGGAAGAAGCCACTGCTTCAAAACCGCCAAAAAAAGCCAGACTACGGTTTGCAACTGCACATGGGGACAAAGATTTTACTTTTTGGAGAAATGTCCTCTGGTATGATGAAACAAAAATGGAACTGTTTGGCCATAATGACCATCATTACGTTTGGAGGAAAAAGGAGGAAGCTTGCAAGCCGAAGAACACCATCCCAACCGTGAAGCACGGGGGTGCTGTTGGGGTGCTTTGCTGCAGGAGGGTCTTGTGCACTTCACAAAATAGATGGCATCATGAGGAAGGAAAATGATATGGCTACATTGAAGCAACATCTCAAGACATCAGTCAGGAAGATAAAGCTTGGTCGCAAATGGGTCTTCCAAATGGACAATGACCCCAAGCATACTTCCAAAGTTTTGGCAAAATGGCTTAAGGACAACAAAGTCAAGGTATTGGAGTGGCCATCACAAAGCCCTGACCTCAATCCTATAGAACATTTGTGGGCAGAACTGAAAAAGTGTGTGCGAGCAAGGAGGCCTACAAACCTGACTCAGTTACACCAGCTCTGTCAGGAGGAATGGGCCAAAATTCACCCAACTTATTGTGGGAATCTTGTGGAAGGCTACCCGAAACGTTTGACCCAAGTTAAACAATTTAAAGGCAATGCTACCAAATACTAATTGAGTGTATGTAAACTTCTGACCCACTGGGAATGTGATGAAAGAAATAAAAGCTGAAATAAATCATTCTCTCTACTATTATTCTGAAATTTCACATTCTTAAAATAAAGTGGGGATCCTAACTGACCTAAGACAGTGAATTTTTACTAGGATTAAATGTCAGGAATTGTGAAAAATAGAGTTTAAATGTATTTGGCTAAGGTGTATGTAAACATCCGACTTCAACTGTATGAGAAGCTGACCTGGGTTCAAATACTATTTGAAATAATTTCAAATATTTAAGATGTGCTTGATTGAGCTTGCCTTTCGCAATGGACTAATAGAAAAGCCCCAAAAGTGCAAACTCAGCCGACAGGCCATTCCATTCAAACGCTTAAATTATTTGAAAGATGTCAAATAGTATTTGAACCCAGTTCATGTATGAGGTTGGGTTAACAGTGTGGTATCACAGACAGACATGCCATCTAAAATCAGACCACATCCAGGCAGTGTGGAATAATGACAGTCTCAACACTTCTCACAACACTGTGAAACTGATCCTTTATAAATCGAGCCTAGTGACAGATTAATGTTGTATTTAGGATATGTACTTTACTTTATCATATTTCGTTTTACAGGTACAATTAGTCTTGTTGGACAGTGAAAACTGAGTAGAACATGTCTATCATAAAAATAAAAATAAAAATTTCAGAAGTTTAATTGAAAATTAACCAACGCATTTTACGGTCTTTAACAGGGTGCTTATGTAAGTTTAGATGTTTATAGGCATTTAGCCTTGGGTAGCTTCATCACCTCTGTATTACCATAAGGGGTGTCCACCCCCTTCACACAACCACAACGTTGTTTCACAACATCCACACTCCCACCAACCAAGGTTCTAATTAACAGCCAGGCCTACATTATGTTTCACCAGGCACATTTTCACACTGTTCCTCCCTACCTACTGGCCTGGCAGGTGATGGATAGACCGACTATAACTGATGCATTGGTCTGGTCCTGCCCCCCCGTCTGTCAGTATGACATATTAGATGTTGGTCATAAAACATGTGTCGACTGTGGGAATTCTAATCATCAAACATTCAAAGTGTAATGTCTATTCCCTTCAGTTTAACACAATGTCAGGAAAATGAAGTGTGGAATATTTCTGTAATTTTTTTTGCAGCGGGAAACGTTCCAATTCAACCACTGGTCACCAGGCTCAGAGTGGTTTATACAACCATAAAGATCCTTCTATTGTCTAACGGCCTGGCGGTGACTTTTACCTCACTCTAACCCCATTCTTCAGTCAAAACAGTTCAAACAGAAACCTGATGGGACAGGATGGCTCAGTGGCTGAACTGAATAACTCACTATATTCTCTATCCTGTCTACCAGAATACTGTAGCACTCGTGTCAATTGTCAAAGGTTCAACAGATTATGAACTGCGGTCCAATATTCACCTGTATTGGCCATTGTTGGTGATTTGATCCCCCCGTTTAAGTCAGCATCTGTCCAGATTTTGTGTTAATGTAACAGATTCTATACGATGATTTTATATATGTTTTCTCTTTCCCTCCTCCGGTCGAACGTTCCACGTCAGTCCGTTCCCGACCCGACCACACAGCCGCATATATATATATATATATATATAAAATAATTGGCGGATCCCCCTGGAATTTAAACACACACGTGACTTGTTGTTGTGATTTTCTCTTTTATTTTAAAAACAACATGAATTCAATCATAATACTTACGGAAACAAATGACATAAACTATAGTCAAAATGCAGTTATCAAATATTTCAAATAAAGTTACCCCCCACCCCCCAAAAAAAAAGTTATTCAACGGAAAGGATATGATGGTACTTTGTCGCCACTAGGTGGAGGGATAGACCAATCAAAAAGCAAATATAACAGCCAGGCACGTGCACAGATAGGGTCTAACTGTGTCCAAGCACCTGCCCCATAGCCCTCCCACTTGCCAAGTGCACTTTTGTGTGGTGGTATATATATATATATATTTTTTTTTTAATTGTGTAGAATATTTGTCGTTGTTGTTCCGAACCCACCTCCCCGAAGTCGTCGTGACGTCGTCAGTTCGCCACCCCCACCCCGCCCCGCCCCGCCCCGCCCCGCCCCGCCCGTTGGTCTGCCCTGTATATCCACACAAGCCACTAGCCAGCCAGCCAGCCATATTTCATTAGTTTGAAGGTTATGAATATTAGGCTGTTTATCTGAAGTTATTAATTAAGAGCATTGAAGATAAATCACAATCAGTAAAAAAAAGTAATCTTAGCTAGCTAAATAGCAGATTTACATCAATCATCAATATCAATGACCAGCTGCTAGCCCACCCTCTTTCAGATGTCAATCATGTCTTCAGGAGGCTCTGTAACAAGCTTGCTTACAGTTTGTGATGAGTGAGTGTGTTGTTGTAGAAATAAACAGGCCTATGCTGAAAACATTTAAAATGTTTGCTAAAGAGGCAGTTAGTAGTTATGTCGCACAGGGGGCCAGTATGAAAAATAAAATAAAAAATAATGTATGCACTCACTAACTGTAAGTCGCTCTGGATAAGAGCGTCTGCTAAATGACAAAAAATGTCAATGTTATGTTCGCGATATGACTTTCATTTTGAGCACCTGCTCCCTGAAAGGTCTGTACACTGCCCTGCATTTCATTGTAAGCAAACTAGAAATTACTAAGGAACCAAAAATAAAACAAATTAAGATAATAATTAGAAGTTATCATGGCTAATCAATGAACTGTAAATCTTAAAAGCTAAAACAATACAGAAAAATGCAGGGGACCAGATCAGATGAGCAGGGGGTTGCGTTCCCTTGCTCAGATGTTACATGCATCAACCAATGGTTGCATGCGACAACATCGACTGTGCCATCGGGCAACAGATTAGCACATGATGTGGTTAGCTGATACGTAAAATACCTACCAGGCGTTGTTAACTCTGGCATTCGTCAGTAACGTCTGAGCAGGGGAACACGACCTGTCAAATCCCTTTCAAGAACTCTTTCACCCTCACAGGGGTGTGTCCATAAGGGAGGGCGAGGTGGTGGCCATACAAATTACATTTGACTAAAATAAATGTATTGATAACAGTCAGATTTCGCTTACAACATTTAGTCAATAAAAGATTTGCATCTTAATAGAAGTTCAATTGTAAAAAGTTTCATGTCTGACTCAAAAGACATATGTTCTTCTCGTTGCCCTTCTGCTCCTCTGCTGTCACCGCCAGCGTTTGACACCCATCACAGTCCAGCTCAGAGCAGCTCATCTTGGGGGAGGTGTGGAGGCTTCTGCTGTGGCTGATCCTCAGCACCCGGATGGCTATCAGGTAAAAGATCTCACACACGTTGAGCACTATACACACAGCCGACGCTCCCACCATGAAGTAGGTGAACACCCTCTTCTCTGTGGGCCGGCCGACGTAGCAATCCACCTGGTTGGGACAAGGCCAGAGGTCGCACTTGACGCGTCGCGGCAGGTCAAAGTTGTTGTAGATGAGATGCAGGAGGTAGAGGAACGCCACCTCGATGGTCGTCTTGAAGAAGAGGCTGAGGAGATATGTCCACCAGAGTCCTCCGTGCTTCTGTCCTGTGTTGTCGTAGAGATGGGCGTTCTCACCATGTTTGATGCGGTACTTGCGTTCGCGTTCCTCGCGGTACGCCACGTGCATCACGACCATGAAGGTGGGACAGGTGACGAAGATGAGCTGGAGTGCCCAGAGCCGGGTGTGGGAGACGGGGAAGAAGTGGTCGTAACAGACGTTGGCACAGCCGGGTTGGCGGGTGTTGCAGTCAAAGTCTTTCTGGTCCTCACTCCAGACGCGTTCTGCGGCCACGACGAAGACCATGACGCGAAACACGAAGACCACGGAGAGCCAGATACGTCCAAACGCGGTAGAGTATTTGTTGACCCCGCTAAGCAGTGCCTCAAACGTCTTCCAGTCCATGGTGAGATCGGAGTGGGATCCCCTTCTTTCACCGTTGAACTTTCACCCGGCTGTGTGGATGAGCGTCTGTCTTTGGACTTGAAGCTGGAGGAAGAAGAGAAAGTGATTAACTAATAAGTGTATGAATAATGGTTGAACAACCAGGGTATGGATTGAGCCAGGCCATCCTCCATGTCAGGGAAAGGGAACTACTTAAAATCAAGGTCCAGACCTCTTGGCATTACCTAACACTGGCATTGCCATCGCCTGCCCTACTGGAAGGCTACAGAATGATAGGTCAAAAAGCTTTCTGGATAAAGCTGCAAACAACAGGAAATCATCTACCAGCTGAAAAACATATACAGTACCAGTCAAAAGTTTGGACACACCTACTCATTCCTGGGTTTTTCTTTTTCTTTTTTACTATTTTCTACATTGTAGAATAATAGTGAAGACATCAAAACTATGAAATAGCACATATGGAATCATGTAGTAACCAAAAAAAGTGTTAAACAAATCAAAATATATTTTATATTTGAGATTCTTCAAATGCCTTGATGACAGCTTTGCACACTCTTGGCATTCTCTCAACCAGCTTCACCCGGAATGCTTTTCTAAACAGTCTTGAAGGAGTTCCCACATATGCTGAGCACTGTACTGTAATATGTTTACAACTCTTCAATGACAAATAGAAATACGTTTCTTCTGGGTGTTAAAGTATTTTTCTTTTGAAAGATCTGTTCACAGCCTTTTATTTAGACTCTGATCAAGCTTTTCATCCAAATCTCCCTGCGACTCTCTCTTCACCTTCTGAAGCTGTTTGCTTAAAGGCGTTGGTTCTTTGAAGAAAGGCTGCTTTAATATTTGATCAAAACACACTATTTGCCTTCCATCAAGAGTCTAATGCTCACAAAATCACATTTTGTTGTTGCGGGATTTCATAGGGGAACATCTTGAGCAAAGTAATTTTTATGAAAACAGTGGAATGATATTCAAAAACAGGTACTTGTTGCTGAATACACATCATTTTGAGGCATTGTAAATCATGTTAACATATTTCCATTCAAACACAAAAGTAACTTGCATCACTATTACAGATTGATTATTAGTCAAGTCATACTTACAGTTGTTTCAGATCACTGGGCTGATGTTCAATCCATTTTTAGCTTGTCTGTCTCCCTGTTCAACGTTAACTCAGTCTGATTTGACTGTTGAATGCCAGGGCTGAACAAGGGCTGGTCTAGGTCTGGACATGGTCTTTTAGCCCCTCTCTGGAGGTGTGGTCAAGCTTTGGAATCAGTGGAGGTTTTTTTTTTTTTTTTCTTTTTTTAGTGAAGCTTTTCTTTTCACAGGCCAGTTAGTGATGCAATAATACCCTGTTAAAATCAAATGCACTATCAACATTGGAGTTGTCATGGTGACTAAGTGTTCCCACCAGGTGACTCTGGTATTGGTACCAACCCAGGCCCACACAGGTGAGTGTGGTTTGGTACCACCCTATGTCTGCCTAGTCGCCCCTCCTTTATCCGGCCCTGCCACGGATTTCGAGATAAAACGCTGATCCTTTATTTGCCAGGAGAGCTGGAACTTTGGTACGGAGGTATCGGGATATGGACATAGTGCTCTCCAGTCTCACATAGAACTGATATGGTGACCACTAGTGGTTGTAGCATTTGTTGATTCATATTTGTAGATACTCAAACACTGGGCATGAACATTGGTGTTCATGCCCATTCAGCAATGTACACATGCACATTTTACATTTTGAGTCATTTAGCAGACACTCTTATCTAGACTGACTAGACAGTTCATTCAGCTAGAGAAGGTGGCACCTGTTACCATCCCACAGCTGTACAGCTAGTGCTGCTGCCTAGTCTGATGGAGTAGAGTCATGCCGGATGTGACTGTGATCAGATCATTTAATCTAGAGAGTCCAGTCTACCACCCCTGTTTACTGACCACTCCTGTCCTACTACCGCCAACCTGTAGATTAAACTATGATTTAATTCATTTCATTATCAAGGTGTGTCATTTTGGGGTTCTCTTTCATTGCAAAAACACCTTGATCTCATCGGGTGTTTTGTAAATTGCATGCCACTTGCACAAGGAATTAACTTTGTTACATTTAAGGTCCCGTGTGAATGTTTTTTTAGAGTGTCTCTTGAACAAAACTTCATTCAAAGTTTATACATCACATATGATCATTGTCTGTGAGATTTGTTTCATAAAATATGTGATCCGTTTAATTACGTTATGCAAAGCTTACTACTCAATTCCACACCTTCTAATGGAGCACTGTTGCATCTCCTGTTGCATCTCCTGTTGCATCTCCTGTTGCATCTCCTGTGGTCGTAGCATGTGGTATGTGTGGTCCTCTGTAGCTCAGCTGGTAGAGCACGGCGCTTGTAACGCCAAGGTAGTGGGTTCGATCCCCGGGACCACCCATACACAAAAAATGTATGCACGCATGACTGTAAGTCGCTTTGGATAAAAGTGTCTGTTAAATGGCATATTATTATTACGTAAAGTGCCCTGAAATGGTTGCTGGAATGAAAAAGACGGTCCAATCTGATTTACTCTAAGTTTTGTGCTCAACGGAGCCAAGTCAACTTGACTTAAGTTGAAAATCATCATGATATGTTAGTTGAAATTGAAGAAGCATTTATATTTATAGAAAATACAAAAAAATAATTCATAATAAAATGTTTTATTTCAAATTATTAGCAGACTACAATCATTAGGCTTGAAATTATATTACACATGGTATCAAAGAGCATGTCAATAACTGGACAAGACTACAAATAATGTACATTTCATGAAATAAAAACTTCTTACAAAAAACAGATGTCATGTCATTCTCTAATCAATCATGACTAAAACATGTAAAAAAAAATAAAAAAAAGATGTCCCATTTTGGCAGTGATTTTGTAAACAACATTTTGGAGTATTAGACCCATATCTTCATACTCAGACTAAACAGTGTATGAGGTCCTTGATACAGACATGACAGAACGTTGTGCACTGCCAAACACCCCGTAGGCTTTTGTTCCAGACCAGCATCAACACACAACTGATCAACTAATCATTTTACATTTACATTTTTAGTCATTTAGCAGACGCTCTTATCCAGAGCGACTTACAGTTAGTGAGTGCAAACAATATATTTTTTTATTTTTTTTTCATACTGGCCCCCAATGCCTTGATTACTGCCAAATGCTCCATAGGCTTTCCATAGGCTTTTGTTCCGGACCAGTACTAACCCACAACTGATCAACTAATCATCAATGCCATGATTAGATTCATCTAATCATGTATTAGTACTGGGCATGAACGAAAAGCCTGCACTATGCTATGGCGTCTCCAGGACCAGAATTAAAGATGACAGTCTTAGGAGATAGCCACACTGTAACCCGGAGCAGGGCTCTCTGTCTCAGCCACTCCACCATCAGCCATCTTCGTCTTCTCCAGTTCAGACTTCTTGAACACAGTGTTATCGTTCGCCGTCAGGGGTATGGTAGCTGGCATGGTGAACCGGGGGCTCTCCCTGATGGCACGGGGCCCTCCACCGCCGACACACTCCCTGCACTTCTTCCCCAGCAGGTAGAGGATCTCACACAGAGTCAGGAGGATACACACGAAGCTAACCACCACCATGAAGACTGTGAACACTCGCTTCTCTGTTGGTCTGGGGGGGAGCAGAGAATAAAGATGAGCTTCATGAAATAATACAGGCCTATGGCTGTTCAAAATAACAATGCATTGTAATCACATCCTGGATTAGCTCATGTCATTCGCTACATTTGTGATTACTTAGGGCTCAGAGATTCTCCTGGTGGTCAGGTCACATGGTCAGGAGAACCGCAGGGCCACGGCAATGATCAGTACAAAGTGTTGTGCTCTGTTTGTAATAATAGCAATAATACCTGGCAATAAAGCAGTCCACCTCGTTGGGACAGGGGTCCTCTGAGCACTTCACCACCAGCGGGAAGAAGTACGCCTCGTAGATGTAAAACAACAGGAAGATGAACACGCCGTCCACCACCATCTTGAAGAGCAGACTGAAGAAGTAGGTCCACCACAGGCCGCCACGCTTCTTCCCCGTATTGTCGTAAAGACGGGTGCATCCCTCGCCGTGCTTCAGACAGTGTTTCCGCTCTCGTTCATCTCTGTACGCAACATGGAGGACGACCAGTAGCGAGGGACACGTGACGAAGATGAGCTGGAGTGCCCAGAGCCGGCTGTGGGAGACGGGGAAGAAGTGGTCGTAACAGACGTTGTGGCAGCCGGGTTGGCGGGTGTTGCAGTCAAAGTCTTTCTGTTCGTCACCCCACACCTTCTCCGCAGCCACGACGAAGACCATGAGTCTGAAGATGAAGACGACGGAGAGCCAGATACGACCGAACGCCGTGGAGTACTTATTGACCCCGCTAAGCAGGCCCTGCAAAAACGCCCAGTTCATAGTGGAGGTACAAGTTGTCGAATTTGTAGTAGAAGTTCAGTTCGGCCTCCAACAGGCCCCTGGCTCTTGCCTCACGTGTAGTCTAAATTGTAAGTCTTGTCACAACTGCCAACTGTGGGCTTCTACCCTTGGTTAAAAAAAAATACTCAACTGCAAAAGTCAGGTAAGGTGTCTCTTTAATAAGACTTACTCAGCTGTGCCACATCGCAAAAGAGGGGAGGGAAGGACTGCATGCCTATACTGAGTGGACTAGCTGGGTAAACACACCTGCAACAGCCTCAGTGTAGGGAGTGGCTGATAACAACTCATTGTTCAACTTTTACCATAGAAAGAAGGAGACTGTGATTCCAACCACAAAAATGAGAGAGAGAGAGAGAGAGAGAGAGAGAGAGAGAGAGAGAGAGAGAGAGAGAGAGAGAGAGAGAGAGAGAGAGAGAGAGAGAGAGAGAGAGAGAGAGAGAGAGAGAGAGAGAGAGAATTTATGTCAAACTAATTGACAGAGTGAAAAGAAGGAAGCCTGTACAGAATATAAATATTCCAAAACATTACATTTACATTTTAGTCATTTAGCAGACGTTCTTATCCAGAGCGACTTACAGGAGAAATTAGGGTTAAGTGCCTTGCTCAAGGGCACATCGACAGATTTTTCACCTAGTCGGCTCGGGGATTAGAAGCAGCGACCTTTCGGTTACTGCCACTACGCTCTTAACCACTAAGCTACCTGCCGCCCTAATAAAAAAATTAAAACATGTATCCTGTTTGCAACAAGGCACTAAAGTAACACTGCAAAATATGTGGCAAAGCAATTCACTGTTTGCCCTGAATACCAAGTGCTATGTTTGGGACAAATCCAATGCAACACATTACTGAGTACCACTCTCCATATTTTCAAGCATAGTGGTGGCTGCATCATGTTATGGGTATGCTTCTAATTGTTGAGGACTGGGGAGTTTTTCAGGATAAAAACATAACGGAATGGAGCTAAGCACAAGCAAAATCCTAGAGGAAAACCTGGTTCAGTCTGCTTTCCACCAGACACTAGGAGATGAATTCACCTTTCAGCAGGACAATAACCTAAAACACAAGGCCAAATATACACTGGAGTTGCTTACCAAGAAGACATTGAATGTTCATGAGTGGCCGAGTTACAGCTTTGACTTAAATCTGCTTGAAAATGTATGGCAAGACTTGAAAATGGCTGTCTAGCGATGATCAACAACCAACTTCACAGAGCTTGAAGGATTTAAAAAATAATAATGTGTAAATATTGTACAATCCAGGTGTGCAAAGCTCTTAGAGACTTACCCAGAAAGACTCACAGCTGTAATCGCTATCAAAGGGGATTCTAACATGTATTGACTCAGGGGTGTGAATACTTATGTGACTGAGATATTTCTGCATTTCATTTTAAATAAATTTGCTAACATTTGTAAAAACATGTTTTCACTTTGTGTGTAGATGTGTGAGAGAAAAATCAATTTAATCCCTTTTTGATTTCAGGTTGTAACACAACAAAATGTGTAATACTTTCTGAAGTCACTGTATCTTTCACTTGATGCCATTTATAAGTCTGCATGCAATCTGCATGATATGGGATCATGCCGATTGAAATACATACAGACATCCACTGAGAATGAAAAACCTTAAGGACAGACTGACCAGGTGAATCCAGGTAAAAGCTATGATCCCTTATTGATGTCACTTGTTAAATCCACTTCAATCAGTGTAGATGAAGGGGAGCAGACAGGTTAAAGAAGGATTTTTAAGCCTTGAGACATTGATTGTGTGTGTGTGCCATTCAGAGGGTGAATGGGCAAGACAAAAGATTGAATTGCCTTTGAACGAGGTATGGCAGGCGCACCGGTTTGTGTCAAGAACTCTAACGCTGCTGGGTTTTTCACACTCAACAGTTTCCCGTGTGTATCAAGAACGGTCCACCACCCAAAGGACATCCAGCCAACTTGACACAACTGTGGGAAGCATCGGAGTCAACAAGGGCCAGCATCCCTGTGGAACAACACATTACATTTACATTTTAGTCATTTAGCAGACGCTCTTATCCAGAGCGACTTACAGTTAGTGAAAACTTTTTTTTATACTGGCCCCCCATGGGAATCGAACCCACAACCCTGGCGTTGCAAACGCCATGCTCTATCAACTGAGCTACATCCCTGCCGGCCATTCCCTCCCCTACCCTGGACAACGCTGGGCCAATTGTGCGCCGCCCATGAGTCTCCCGGTCACGGCCAGCTGCAACAGAGCCTGGATTCGAACCAAGATCTCTAGTGGCACAGTTAGCACTGCGATGCAGTGCCTTAGACCACTGCGCCACTCAGGAGCTAACACCTTGCCTAACCAGTGTCCCCACACATTGACTCTGTACCAGTACCCCCTATATAGCCTCTCTACTGTTATTTTATTTTACTGCTGCTCTTTAATTATTCGTTTTTAAAAATTTGTATTATTATATTTTTCCTTCTTTTTTTAACTTATCTTTTCTTTTTTTTTACACTTTTTTATTTTTTTCTTAAAAACTGCATTGTTGGTTAAGGGCTTGTAAGTGAGCTTTTCACTGTAATGTCTACACCTGTTGTATTCGGCACGTGGCAAATACAATTTGATTTGATTTGATTTGCCCTGACGAATTGAGGCTGTTCTGAGGTCAAAAGCCCTTAGTGCACCTGGACTGTCACTAGGTCTACTTTATAAACAGTTCAGATATAGAAATACCAACAGTCTACAGAATGAATATAATCAAATGTAGCCTAATAGAGTTTTATCAATCAATGCATCAATCAAATGTATTAACAAAGCCTTTTTTTCATATTTGTCACAAAATGCTTTGCCACAAAGTGCTTTACGGATAACTTTATTATAGGCTAATAGCTATAAGGTTTGCACTATCAACTTTTTTTTTTTTTTTTTAGCACTGAATGTATTAATAAATAAATAAACGTTTTGATTTTCCCTCCCAGATGTATAACTTCCTATATCATCCCGGGACAGTGTGGTGGGGTTGGAGGTCAGAAACTGAGACCGACTCGGTTTCTCTACGGTGCTGCTGCATCCCGGGACAATGTGACCGTGCACGGATCACCTTCATTAGCTAGTTGGAAACCGTTACGAAGTGGGTCGGTCGACGTGCATGGTTGAGCATTTCAAGAGAAGTGCCCAGATAGCGTCGCCTCCTGCAGCGTTAGCTACCCATCTACACGGCTGCAGCTTGCCACAGCAGCGGGGGGTAAGATAAAAGGGGCGCTGCGGGTTAGCACCATCAGTCTGCATTAGCATTCCATTACCTCTCACTCCGGCTAAATCAAGATCATTTTTTTGTGCAACGTTCTCTGGTTTATGACCTAATTAGCGTGTGCTAGCTACTGCTGCAGGGTGGATGCAATGAGCTAGCTAACTATCCAATGTAGCTGAAGTTAGCTACTTTTAATAGCAAGTTGCAAGCTAGTGTCAACAGATTATAGATAGCTAGCAAGCTAATAATTAGCTAGCATGATAAGCTAACCAGCTAACCGAACCAGACTGCAGCACGTCAGTGAAAGTGACTGGCACGTCTCACTTGGCAGATGGCTAGCAACAAGCTAACTTGAATAGCTAGTTAGCTAACTTGTTTAACAACAGACCATATCTAATTTAACTACAAAAACTTTGATCTTATCTGAAGTGAAGTTGCTAGCTGACTACAGTAGCTTTTTCCTCCCTAGTCCCTACACCGCAACAGCAACTGTCGCCTACCTCTCCCTCCCCGGCAGCTCCATCGAGCCATGCGACAGTGGTGCCTCCCGGCTGCGGCACCGCGAACCGAACCTCTGCCCACAGGGCGCCTCTCACCCCCGCTATCAGGTAGGCTGCAGGCTGGCACTGGAATGCCACGGGCAGGGGCAATGACACGCATTATTTTACAATCAATGCACATATTAAATTATTAATGTACAGTACATACTAGCATTCAACATCATGGCAATAAATACATAGGCTATTTTAGCCCAAGTTATGGTTGTTGTTGTTTTTTTCCCCCAAATGCTCCAGACACTTCCTTTGAAAAGCTGTTGCTAGTGGGTAGCTACAGTGCATTCATAAAGTATTCAGACCCTCTGACTTTTTACACATTTTGTAAGTTACAGCCTTATTATAAAATTGAAACAATTGTTTCCCCCCCCACACACACACACTCATCAATCTACACACAATACCCCATAATGACAAAGGGAAAACAGGTTTTTAAAATATAGAACGGAAATATCACAGTTACATACTTTAAGTATTCAGACCCTTTACTCAGTGATTACAGCCTCAAGTCTTCTTGGGTATGATGCTACAAGCTTGGCACACCTGTATTTGGGAGTTTCTCCCATTCTTCTCTGCAGATCCTCTCAAGCTCTGTCAGGTTGGATGGGGAGCTATTTTCAGGTCTCTCCAGAGATGTTTGATCGGGTTCAAGTCTGGGCTCTGGCTGTGGCACTCAAGGACATTCAGAGACTTGTCCTGAAGCCACGCCTGCGTTGTCTTGGCTGTGTGCTTAGGGTCGTTGTCCTGTTGGAAGGTGAACCTGATTGGTGTAGTGCTGCAGAGATGGTTGTCCTTCTGGAAGTTTCTCCCATCTCCACAGAGGAACTCTGGAGCTCTGTCAGAGTGACCATCGGGTTCTTGGTCACCTCCCTGACCAAGGCCCTTCTCCCCTGATTCCTCAGTTTGGCCGGGCGGCCAGCTCTAGTAAGAGTCTTGGTGGTTCCAAACTTTTTCCATTTAAGAATGATGGAGGCCACTGTGTTCTTGGGGACCTTCAATGCGGCATAATTTTTTTGGTACCCTTCCCCAGATTTGTGCCTCGACACAATCCTGTCTCAGAGCTCTATGGACAATTCCTTCGACCTCATGGCTTGGTTTTTGCTCTGACATGCACTGTCAACTGTGGGACCTTTATATAGACAGGTGTGTGCCTTTCCAAATCATGTCCAATCAAATGAATTTACCACAGGTGGACATCAATCAAGTTGTAGAAACATCTCAAGGATGATCAATGGAAACACGATGCACCTCAGCTAAATTGAGTCTCATAGCAAAGGGTCTGAATACTTATAAGGTATTTCTGTTTTTTTATTTTTAATACATCTGTAAAAATGTTGAAACCTGTTTTTGCTTTGTCATTATGGGGTATTGTGTGTAGATTGATGAGGGGGGGGGAAACTAATCCATTTTAGAATAAGGCTGTAATGTAACAATACTTTCCGAATACATTGTATGTTATTATAACTTTATGAGTAATCAGACAGTGAATCAGCACTGTCTTATGCCCAGGACAAATATGGCAGGGTGAGTGTAAGCATTGTGACCGTTGCCAAATATAAACTGTGCCAAAGTTTGGACAGGCAACTAGGCATTTATATTAACATTTAACGTTTCTGACTTGTACTTTTATGTTCACTGATGCCTCAGTAAAAGTACGTCAGATGTTAAATGCTACTATAAATGCCTAGTTGTTATTATGCTAAATGCTACTATAAATGCCTAGTTGTTATTATGCTAAATGCTACTATAAATGCCTAGTTGTTATTATGCTAAATAGTAGAGAGAATGATTTATTTCAGCTTGTATTTATTTCATCACATTCCCAGTGGGTCAGAAGTTTATATACACTCAATTAGTATTTGGTAGCATTGCCTTTAAATTGTTTAACTTGGGTCAAACGTTTCGGGTAGCCTTCCACAAGCTTCCCACAATAAGTTGGGTGAATTTTGGCCCATTCCTCCTGACAGAGCTGGTGTAACTGAGTCAGGTTTGTAGGCCTCCTTGCTCGCACATGCTTTTTCTGTTCTGCCCACACATTTTCTATAGAATGAGGATCTTTGTCCCCATGTGCAGTTGCAAACCGTAGTCTGGCTTTTTTATGGCGGTTTTGGAGCAGTGGCTTCTTCCTTGCTGAGCGGCCTTTCAGGTTATGTCGATATTGGCCTCGTTTTACTGTGGATATAGATACTTTTGTACCTGTTTCCTCCAGCATCTTCACAAGGTCCTTTGCTGTTGTTCTGGGATTGATTTGCACTTTTCACACCAAAGTACGTTCATCTCTAGGAGACAGAACGCTTCTCCTTCCTGAGCGGTTTGACGGCTGCGTGGTCCCATGGTGTTTATACTTGCGTACTATTGTTTGTACAGATTAACGTGGTACCTTCAGGCGTTTGGAAATTGCTCCCAAGTATGAACCAGACTTGTGGAGGTCTACAATGTTTTTTGAGGTCTTGGCTGATTTCTTTTGATTTTCCCATGATGTCAAGCAAAGAGGCACTGAGTTTGAAGGTAGGCCTTGAAATACATCCACAGGTACACGTCCAATTGACTCAAATTATTTCAATTAGCCTATCAGAAGCTTCTAAAGCCATGACATCATTTTCTGGAATTTCCCAAGCTGTTTAAAGGCACAGTCAACTTAGTGTATGTAAACTTCTGACCCACTGGAATTGTGATACAGTGAATTATAAGTGAAATAATCTGTCTGTAAACAATTGTTGGAAAAATGACTTGTCATGCACAAAGTAAATGTCCTAACCGACTTGCCAAAACTATAGTTTGTTAACAAGAAATTAGTGGAGTGGTTGAAAAACGAGTTTTAATGACTCCAACCTAAGTGTATGTAAACTTCCGACTTCAACTGTACAGTATTTTAGAGACTTATTGAAAGTGTGTCTGTGAACAAGTCATGTGTGTTTTAACCCGTTAGATGTCAGGATGGAGTGTTGTGAGGTGGAGCCACGCTACACCATCGAGCAGATCGACCTCCTCCAGCGCCTCCGTCTCTCAGGGATGACCAAGCCACAGATCGTCCAGGCCTTGGGATCCCTAGAGCGACTAGACCCCGACTACTGCAATGACACCCACACAGCCAACCCCACAACCAACGCCACCCCTACCACAGCCTCCGCCCCGGCCCCCTCCTCCTCCTCTTCCTCCTCTTCCTCTTCCTCCCTCTCCCTGGCCTCTGCCACCACGCAGACACCCGGGATGGATGGCGCCTCCCTGTCGCCTAGCAACAGCTATGAGGCCTCGCCCCCGCCGCTTTACCCCCCGGGGGTCGGAGTTCAGAGGTCATTCAGCTATGACATCATGGCGGAGGAGGACTGGGACCTTGAGGAGAAGGTGGAGGAGTACATGAGGTGAGTTGGTTGAGGGGTTGGTTGAGGGTTTCAGTTATGGAGACAGGTAAGGAGAAAAGAGATGTAGGCCTATAGGATAGTATTGAGGAGAGGTAAAGGCCTACTGCTTAAAGATGGTAGAAGAAGCTTAGGAGAGATCAGTGAATCATGAAAAAGAGAAGGAGGGTTATTTGAGGTGAACACAGTAAGCGGGGGAAGAGAAGCTAGTCTTTGTTGCGCTGGGAGAGGATGATGATTACATCATTATCAGAAAATAACGGCCAGTCCCTGGTGATGATGGCTGTTAGCCTGACTAATTTGGGTCAGGTGTGTAGGGAGGGATGGGATGAAGAGAGCAGCCAGGCTAACAGGATCTACAGAAGGCAGAAGGCTTTATGACAAGAGAGGGAGTTATTTTATGCTGGCCCGTTTTCAACCGGAGGGGGAGAGATAGAGAGAGAGAAGACTGGGACCTGGAGGAGTGCATGAGGAGAGGATTTGAGGGCAGACCGACACCAACACACACACAACATGCACACACATTTATACTGACTCTACACACACTCGCATACAATCTTCATTTACGCTGCTGCTAATCTGTTTATCAAATATCCTGATGCCTAGTCAACTTACCCCTATACATATCTGGCTATACATATCTGGCTCTTCGCTGGCCATGGCAGAACACTGACATTCCTGTCTTGCAGGAAATCATGCACAGAACAAGCAGTATAGCTGGTGGCATTGTCATGCTGGAGGGTCATGTCAGGATGAGCCTGCAGGAAGGGTACCACATGAGGGAGGAGGATGTCTTCCCTGTAACGCACAGCGTTGAGATTGCCTGCAATGACAAGCTCAGTCCGATGATGCTGTGACACACCGCCCCAGACCATGACTGACCCTTCACCTCGATCCTGCTCCATAGTACAAGCCTTGGTGTAACGCTCATTCCTTCGATGATAAATGCGAATCCGACCATCACCCCTGGTGAGACAAAACCGCGACTCGTCAATGAAGAGGACTTTTTGCCAGTCCTGTCTGGTCCAGCGACGGTGGGTTTGTACCCATAGGCGACGTTGTTGATGTCTGGTGAGGACCTGCCTTACAACAGGCCTACAAGCCCTCATTCCAGCCTCTCTCAGCCGATTGTGGACAGTCTGAGCACTGATGGAGGGATTGTGCGTTCCTGGTATAACTCGGGCAGTTATTATTGCCGTCCTGTACCTGTCCCACAGGTGTTATGTTTGGATGTACCGATCCTGTGCAGGTGTTGTTACACGTGGTCTGCCACTGCGAGGACGATCAGCTGTCCGTCCTGTCTCCCTGTAGCGCTGTCTTAGGCGTCTCACAGTACGGACATTGCAATTTATTGCCCTGGCCACATCTGCAGTCCTCATGCCTCCTTGCAGCATGCCTAAGGCATATTGACCCTGTATATAGTATGCTTACCCCTATACATACATCCCCCTTGGTGTTTTTCCTATTTTGTTGCATTACAACCTGTAATTTATATTGATTCTTTTAATGTAATGGACATACACAAAATAGTCCAAATTGGGTGAAGTGTAATGAAAAAAAGAACTTGTTTCAGAAAATTCCTTCAGAAGTCACATAATTGCACACAGGTGGACTTTATTAACTAAGTGTCACATGATCTGTCACATGATCTCAGTATATATACACCTGTTCTGAAAGGCCCCAGAGTCTGCAACACCACTAAGCAAGGGGCACCACCAAGCAAGCGGCACCATGAAGACCAAGGAGCTCTCCAAACAGGTCAGGGACAAAGTTGTGGAGAGGAACAGATCAGGGTTGGGTTATAAAAACATATCCAAAACGTTGAACATCCCACGGAGCAACATTTAAATCCATTATACATTTTTTTTAAGAATATGGCACCACAACAAACCTGCCAAGAGAGGGCCGCCCACCAAAACTCACGGACCAGGCATGGAGGGCATTAATCAGAGGCAACAAAGAGACCAAAGATAACCCTGAAGGAGCTGCAATGCTCCACAGCGGATATTGGATTATCTGTCCATAGGACCACTTTAAGCCGTACACTCCACAGAGCTGGGCTTTACGGAAGAGTGGCCAGAAAAAAGCCATTGCTTAAACAAAAAAATAAGCAAACACGTTTGATGTTCACCAAAAGGCATGTGGGAGACTCCCCAAACATATGCAAGAAGGTACTCTGGTCAGATGAGACTAAAATTTAGCTTTTTGGCCATCAATGAAAACGCTATGTCTGGCGCAAACCCAACACCTCCCATCACCCCGAGAACACCATCCTCACAGTGAAGCATGGTGGTGGCAGCATCATGCTGTGGGGATGTTTTTCATCGGCAGGGACTGGGAAACTGGTCAGAATTAAATAAATAATGGATGGCGCTAAATACAGGGAAATTCTTCTTGAGGGAAACCTGTTTCAGTCTTCCAGAGATTTGAGACTGGGACTGAATAGTTTTTTTATTTTATTTTATTTTTTTATATTTTGCATCTTCAAAGTGTTGTGTAAATCAAATGATACAAACCCCCAAAAAAATCCATTTTAATTCCAGGTTGTAAGGCAACAAAATAGGAAAAATGCCAAGGGGGGTGAATACTTTCACCTTACCCCTATACATATTTCTTGTGTGTTTTCTGTTGTACCTTATCTAATTTTTAGTGCTACATTGATATTGATTACTGCATTGTTGTGTTTGGAGCTTGACACAGTAGTTGTGACATTAAAACTTGAAACTAGGCATCACGGTGCATCGTCCAGAAACAAACATCTCTTTAACATAAAATCAATGTTAGAATTTTATAACTAGTTTTCATTAGGAAAGCAGATAAAGCGTTTTTATCAAAACACAGAATCCTATTAATTACTACACATAATTAATTACGTGTTTTGTTTTGAGCCTGCTTTTTCGTCTGACAGAGCGGGGCACCTGGCTCACGCCCTGGAGGCAGCCCGGTTCCAAATCGAATGCAATCAACTTTCAGCCAGTGCAAAACAAGCCTACACGGGCGCCCGGGGCGAGATTAATCATACCCCCTCAGTCTCTGGCAATAGAGGGGTTAGTTGACAACGTCACGAAAACGATGCCCACGCTTCAATGGGGCAGAAGTCCACGTGTTGTGATTCTGGATGGCCAGATCGCTAGCAACAATGACAAGAAGCTGCCATGTGGGGAATCGTGGTGGCTCGTTTCCAGCTAGTTTTATCTTGTTCTTCGTGCCATGTCTTGTTTTGACTGATCTATTTTGCCACCTATGCTAATATGCTAGCTAGCTAGCTAACAACAACTCTAATGTTGTATTTGAGAGACAAGAGCTCGTTGTGCAAATGTATTTATGTTTTCAATAAACATTTGGAGACTAAATATAGTTTACATGTTGTTAATCTAAGCCCCGTCTGTTTTTCCCCACAATTTTGTAGACATTCCAGAAACCACAGTCGCTCTGATTCTGTGTGTACATTGATCTCCAAAAATGGTGAATCTCGAGTCATAGGCTCCGAATCTGTCAATCGTCAATCCTTCATCTGTTTGTCTAAAAGTACAGGGGAGGTAAAGCCCATGTGGTGGAGAATGTATTCACTTCCACCAGTAGTTCCACATTAGTGCAGATGTGAGGAAGCAGGAAGTGTGTGGTCTGTTCTTACCCTGTGGTCCCTGTTGTTTGTAGGAGGGACAGTAACCTGGTGAAGGAGGAAATCAAAACCTTCCTCAACAACCGCAGGATCTCCCAGGCCATCGTGGGACAGGTCACAGGTAATGCATCTATTCTGCTCAGACAGCTTTTAGTGTACCGGTGGCATCTGTTTTTTAGTGTGTACTGTTTACATCGTTTTGTATGACTATTACTGTCTTTCTCTCTAGGATATTTTATAATGCGTTCTCCCTGGCTCTCCTCTTCTCCTCTTCTTATCTACCTTCCTTCTCCTCCTCTCCTCTCCTTAGGTATCAGTCAGTTATATCTCCTCTCCCTAGGTATCAGTTAGTTATATCTCCTCTCCCTAGGTATCAGTCAGAGTTATATCTCCTCTCCTCTCCCTAGGTATCAGTCAGTTATATCTCCTCTCCCTAGGTATCAGTCAGAGTTATATCTCCTCTCCTCTCCCTAGGTATCAGTCAGTTATATCTCCTCTCCTCTCCCTAGGTATCAGTCAGAGTTATATCTCCTCTCCTCTCCCTAGGTATCAGTCAGTTATATCTCCTCTCCTCTCCTTAGGTATCAGTTAGTTATATCTCCTCTCCTCTCCCTAGGTATCAGTCAGTTATATCTCCTCTCCCTAGGTATCAGTCAGTTATATCTCCTCTCCTCTCCCTTGGTATCAGTCAGTTATATCTCCTCTCCTTAGGTATCAGTCAGTTATATCTCCTCTCCCTTGGTATCAGTCAGTTATATCTCCTCTCCTCTCCCTAGGTATCAGTCAGAGTTATATCTCCTCTCCCTAGGTATCAGTCAGTTATATCTCCTCTCCTCTCCCTGGGTATCAGTCAGATATATCTCCTCTCCCTAGGTATCAGTCAGATATATCTCCTCTCCCTAGGTATCAGTCAGATATATATCCTCTCCTCTCCCTAGGTATCAGTCAGAGTTATATCTCCTCTCCCTAGGTATCAGTCAGTTATATCTCCTCTCCTCTCCCTAGGTATCAGTCAGAGTTATATCTCCTCTCCCTATGTATCAGTCAGAGTTATATCTCCTCTCCCTAGGTATCAGTTAGTTATATCTCCTCTCCTTAGGTATCAGTCAGAGTTATATCTCCTCTCCTCTCCCTAGGTATCAGTCAGAGTTATTCTCCTCTCCCTAGGTATCAGTCAGTTATATCTCCTCTCCCTAGGTATCAGTCAGATATATCTCCTCTCCCTAGGTATCAGTCAGATATATCTCCTCTCCCTAGGTATCAGTCAGAGATATCCCCTCTCCTCTCCCTAGGTATCAGTCAGAGATATCCCCTCTCCTCTCCCTAGGTATCAGTCAGAGTTATTCTCCTCTCCCTAGGTATCAGTCAGTTATATCTCCTCTCCCTAGGTATCAGTCAGATATATCTCCTCTCCCTAGGTATCAGTCAGATATATCTCCTCTCCCTAGGTATCAGTCAGAGATATCCCCTCTCCTCTCCCTAGGTATCAGTCAGAGATATCCCCTCTCCTCTCCCTAGGTATCAGTCAGATATATCTCCTCTCCCTAGGTATCAGTTAGTTATATCTCCTCTCCCTAGGTATCAGTCAGTTATATCTCCTCTCCCTAGGTATCAGTCAGTTATATCTCCTCTCCCTTGGTATCAGTTAGTTATATCTCCTCTCCTCTCCCTAGGTATCAGTCAGATATATCTCCTCTCCCTAGGTATCAGTCAGAGTTATCTCCTCTCCCTAGGTATCAGTCAGATATATCTCCTCTCCCTAGGTATCAGTCAGAGTTATATCTCCTCTCCCTAGGTATCAGTCAGAGTTATATCTCCTCTCCCTAGGTATCAGTCAGAGTTATATCTCCTCTCCCTAGGTATCAGTCAGAGTTATCTCCTCTCCCTAGGTATCAGTCAGATATATCTCCTCTCCCTAGGTATCAGTCAGAGATATATCTCCTCTCCCTAGGTATCAGTCAGAGTTATATCTCCTCTCCCTTGGTATCAGTCAGAGTTATATCTCCTCTCCCTAGGTATCAGTCAGAGTTATATCTCCTCTCCCTAGGTATCAGTCAGTTATATCTCCTCTCCTCTCCCTAGGTATCAGTCAGTTATATCTCCTCTCCCTTGGTATCAGTCAGAGATATCTCCTCTCCTCTCCCTTGGTATCAGTCAGAGATATCTCCTCTCCTCTCCCTTGGTATCAGTCAGAGATATCTCCTCTCCTCTCCCTAGGTATCAGTCAGAGTTATATCTCCCAGTGGTTGCTGCAGCAGGGCTTGGAGATGAGCGACTCCAAACGCAGATCTTTCTACCGCTGGTACCTGCTGGAGAGGAACAACCCAGGTAACAACCACGGTAGGAGGGGGGGGCTACTGTTGGCTAGTCTATGGTGCTAGGGGAGGAAGGGGTTCATGTTGACTCTATGACAATTTAAGTGATCTTGGAAGCTGCTTGAGCTTGCCATCTGTCCCTCTGTTTAGTTTATATCCCATCCCTATTGGCCAAGCATTGTGACACGGACGGACTCGCTCACACACACCACACACATGGTCCTGAAGGGCTAGATAGAGTTCAGTGAAGGACGGAGGTCAGGAGACAGAGATATTTATGACTCGTAGTAGGATAAAAACATAACTGTTACTGTAGATACTAATCAATAATGTGAAAGGAATCTGGTTTGAATGAATGTGGTTTCCATCTAGCTATATCTTAAAGGGATAGTTCTAGATTCAGGCATTTAAGCTCTATTTTTGGCAATTAAGCTAGCTGTTCCTGTCGACTTACTGTGTTTGCGCTAACGCTAGTTAGCAATGGCTCCAGCAACTACCTTCAACTTCGTTCAAACTGCACAGAGACATACAAATGGTGTCCATGAGTTCATCTGACTCTGGTTAAGTAAAACAAAAAAAAAAGGGTTAATTTTCCAAATCTCCAACTATCCTTTTAAGACAAGTTAGAGTAACATCATGATCTGGTAAGAGGATAACACCACCTTCAGACATGTGTGGGACTGTTTTCTAAACCATACTAAACTTTTTTGCTCAATTATACATCAGCGAAGACGTAGCCTACATAATGGAATGTTTAGGCTATGTCCCATTTTTTTTTTTGTCTTTGAGTCACCATACAAGTCACATGAGCAAAAATGCATGAAATAAGCCCTCATCTCACCATCCCCGCTTCCTCTCCTTCCCAAGCTTTGCCACAGCTTCTGTGGTACTCAGACCTGATCCTGGAGGTGCTGGTTTTCATTCCTACATGGCTAACAATTAATAACCCTATCTAACACTAACAGTGATGCTAATTCTGGATCCTGATGCTAACATGTTGTCTAGCATTTCTCTATGCCATTTCTACCAAGCAGGCACTTAATAATGCTACAATTATTAGCTTCTTAGGAGCTGTATACCTGTTCAGAACAGAACTCAACGATCAGTAGGATTCCGTTATAGAACATGTCTGGCCTGCCATTTTAATAAACTATATTCCTGTTGATGGACATATAAACAGGTGATTTTTGACTGCAAGTAGCAACTTGGCTTCTGCTAAAACCCTCAAACCAATACTGCCAAAACTCTGTCTCCCTATATCTGGCTTTGGCCTGACCACTGGTTTGGTTTTGTCCTGACTGAAGGGCTGAGGTGGAGTGAAAGCCAGCACGGCCCGGCGGGTCTGGGGCTCGGTGGTCTCGGTCAGGGGTTGGGCCAAAACCCGGGCTCTGGACCCAGGGCAGCCAGGGGAGGGGACAGAGACGTCATGGTGACGGGCAACGCCGCTACGTGCACCACGGCCACTTCAGCCGTGACCGCCTCCACCACCTGGGGCAGACAGAGAGAGCTGCTGATGCACCTGCTGCCATGGTACACTGCAGCCGCTGCCGCACAGCCAGGTAACCACCAGCCACAGCCAGGTAACCAGC
Organism: Coregonus lavaretus; assembly: GCF_964263955.1. Lineage (NCBI taxonomy): Eukaryota > Metazoa > Chordata > Actinopteri > Salmoniformes > Salmonidae > Coregonus > Coregonus lavaretus. The sequence goes on from NC_139994.1 coordinate 1,908,755, forward strand.
AGCCACAGCCATGTAACCACCAGCCACAGCCAGGTAACCACCAGCCACAGCCAGGTAACCAACAGCCACAGCCATGTAACCACCAGCCACAGCCAGGTAACCACCAGCCACAGCCATGTAACCACCAGCCACAGCCAGGTAACCACCAGCCACAGCCTGGTAACCACCAGCCACAGCCAGGTAACCACCAGCCACAGCCAGGTAACCACCAGCCACAGCCAGGTAACCACCAGCCACAGCCAGGTAACCACCAGCCACAGCCAGGTAACCACCAGCCACAGCCAGGTAACCACCAGCCACAGCCAGGTAACCACCAGCCACAGCCAGGTAACCAGCAGCCACAGCCAGGTAACCAGCAGCCACAGCCAGGTAACCACCAGCCACAGCCAGGTAACCACCAGCCACAGCCAGGTAACCACCAGCCACAGCCAGGTAACCACCAGCCACAGCAGACACAGCCAGGTAACCACCAGCCACAGCCAGGTAACCACCAGCCACAGCCAGGTAACCACCAGCCACAGCCAGGTAACCACCAGCAACAGCCAGGTAACCAGCAGCCACAGCCAGGTAACCACCAGCCACAGCCAGGTAACCACCAGCCACAGCCAGGTAACCACCAGCCACAGCCAGGTAACCACCAGCCACAGCCAGGTAACCACCAGCCACAGCCAGGTAACCACCAGCAACAGCCAGGTAACCACCAGCCACAGCCAGGTAACCACCAGCCACAGCAGCCACAGCCAGGTAACCAGCAGCCACAGCCAGGTAACCAGCAGCCACAGCCAGGTAACCACCAGCCACAGCCAGGTAACCACCAGCAACAGCCAGGTAACCAGCAGCCACAGCCAGGTAACCACCAGCCACAGCCAGGTAACCACCAGCCACAGCCAGGTAACCACCAGCCACAGCCAGGTAACCACCAGCCACAGCCAGGTAACCACCAGCCACAGCCAGGTAACCACCAGCAACAGCCAGGTAACCACCAGCCACAGCCAGGTAACCACCAGCCACAGCAGCCACAGCCAGGTAACCAGCAGCCACAGCCAGGTAACCAGCAGCCACAGCCAGGTAACCACCAGCCACAGCCAGGTAACCACCAGCCACAGCCAGGTAACCACCAGCCACAGCAGCCACAGCCAGGTAACCACCAGCCACAGCCAGGTAACCAGCAGCCACAGCCAGGTAACCACCAGCCACAGCCAGGTAACCACCAGCCACAGCCAGGTAACCACCAGCCACAGCCAGGTAACCACCAGCCACAGCAGCCACAGCCAGGTAACCACCAGCCACAGCCAGGTAACCACCAGCCACAGCCAGGTAACCACCAGCCACAGCCAGGTAACCAGCAGCCACAGCCAGGTAACCACCAGACACAGCCAGGTAACCACCAGCCACAGCCAGGTAACCACCAGCCACAGCCAGGTAACCACCAGCCACAGCCAGGTAACCACCAGCCACAGCCAGGTAACCAGCAGCCACAGCCAGGTAACCACCAGACACAGCCAGGTAACCACCAGACACAGCCAGGTAACCACCAGCCACAGCCAGGTAACCACCAGCCACAGCCAGGTAACCACCAGCCACAGCCAGGTAACCACCAGCCACAGCCAGGTAACCACCAGCCACAGCCATGTAACCACCAGCCACAGCCAGGTAACCACCAGCCACAGCCAGGTAACCACCAGACACAGCCAGGTAACCACCAGCCACAGCCAGGTAACCACCAGCAACAGCCAGGTAACCACCAGCCACAGCCAGGTAACCAGCAGCCACAGCCAGGTAACCACCAGACACAGCCAGGTAACCAGCAGACACAGCCAGGTAACCACCAGCCACAGCCATGTAACCACCAGCCACAGCCAGGTAACCACCAGCCACAGCCAGGTAACCACCAGCCACAGCCAGGTAACCACCAGCAACAGCCAGGTAACCACCAGCCACAGCCAGGTAACCAGCAGCCACAGCCAGGTAACCACCAGACACAGCCAGGTAACCACCAGACACAGCCAGGTAACCAGCAGACACAGGACACAGGAAACCTTCCCCCTTAAATCCTCCTGACCAAAACAGGGTGATCAACTCCACTCCTCCAGGTTTGTAGTGCAGTGTGTTCTGCGTTTACATTTAGTTTTGTGTCTTGTTTCACATTTTAATTTTATTTTTGGCCAAAGTAGATTTTGGAATGGAATAAAGGTGGGAGGAATATGCTGTATTAGTTTTTTAGACTCAATATGGCCCTGTCTGTCTGAGACATGGAGGACTGGAGTTGAGCACCCCTGTCTGTCTGAGACATGGAGGACTGGAGTTGAGCACCCCTGTCTGTCTGAGACATGGAGGACTGGAGTTGAGCACCCCTGTCTGTCTGAGACATGGAGGACTGGAGTTGAGCACCCCTGTCTGTCTATGAGCCATGGAGGACTGGAGTTGAGCACCCCTGTCTGTCTATGAGCCATGGAGGACTGGAGTTGAGCACCCCTGTCTGTCTATGAGCCATGGAGGACTGGAGTTGAGCACCCCTGTCTGTCTGAGCCATGGAGGACTGGAGTTGAGCACCCCTGTCTGTCTGAGCCATGGAGGACTGGAGTTGAGCACCCCTGTCTGTCTGAGACATGGAGGACTGGAGTTGAGCACCCCTGTCTGTCTGTGAGCCATGGAGGACTGGAGTTGAGCACCCCTGTCTGTCTGTGAGCCATGGAGGACTGGAGTTGAGCACCCCTGTCTGTCTGTGAGCCATGGAGGACTGGAGTTGAGCACCCATGTCTGTCTGAGACATGCCTGTCATCACATGGCCTAGCCTGCATGCCTACAGTGCCTTAGGAAAGTAGTCAGACCCCTTCCCTTTTTCCACATTTTGTTACGTTACAGCCTTATTCTAAAATGGATTAAATCACATTGTTTTTCCTCATCAATCTACACAAAATGCCCCATAATGAAAAAGCGAAAACAGGTTTTTAGAAATGTTTGCAAATGTATTAAAAATAAAAATAGAAATGCCTTATTTACATAAATATTCAGACCCTTTTCTAGGAGGCACGAAATTGAGCTCCGGTGCATCCTGTTTCCATTGATGATCCTTGAGATGTTTCTACAACTTGATTGGAGTCCCCCTGTGGTAAATTCAATTGATTAGACATGATTTGTAAAGGCACACAATTGTCTAGATAAGGTCCCACAGTTGACAGGGCATGTCAGAGCAAAAACCAAGCCATGAGGTCGAAGGAATTGTCCATAGAGCTCCGAGACAGGATTGTGTCGAGGTACAGATCTGGGGAAGGGTACCACAAAAATTCTGCCGCATTAAAGGTCCCCAAGAACACCGTGGCCTCCATCATTCTTAAATGGAAGAAGTTTGGAACCACCAAGACTATTCCTAGAGCTGGCCGCCCGGCCAAACTGAGCAATCGGGGGAGAAGGGCCTTGGTCAGGAAGTTGACCAAGAACCCGATGGTCACTCTGACAGAGCTCCAGAGTTCCTCTGTGGAGATGGGAAAACCTTCCAGAAGGACAACCATCTCTGCAGCATTCCACCAATCAGGCCTTTATGGTAGAGTGGCCAGATGGAAACAACTCCTCAGTAAAAGGCACATGACAGCCCAAAGACTCTCAGACCATGAGAAACAAGATTCTGTAGTCTGATGAAACCAAGATTGAACTCTTTGGCCTGAATGCCAAACGTCATGTCTGGAGGAAACCTGGCACCAGAGATCCTTGATGAAAACCTGCTGCAGAGCGCTCAGGACCTCAGACTGGAGCAAAGGTTCACCTTCCAACAGGATAACGACCCTAAGCACACAGCCAAGACAACGCAGGAGTGGCTTCGGGACAAGTGTCTGAATGTCCTTGAGTGGCCCAGCCAGAGCCCGATCGAACATCTCTGGAGAGACCTGAAAATAGCTGTGTAGCGACGCTCCCCATCCAACCTGACAGTGCTTGAGAGGATCTGCAGAGAAAAATGGGAAAAACTCCCAAATACAGGTGTGCCAAGCTTGTAGCATCATACCCAAGAAGACTCGAGGCTGTAATCACTGCCAAAGGTGCTTCAACAATGTACTAAGTAAAGGGTCTGAATACTTATGTAAATGTGATTTCTGTTTTTTTTTTTTTTTTTTTTTTGCAAAATGTTCTAAAAACCTGTTTTTGCTTTGTCATTATGGGGTATTGTGTGTAGATTGATGAGGGGGGAAAAACTAATCCATTTTAGAATAAGGCTGTAATGTAACAAAATGTGGAAAAAGTCAAGGGGTCTGAATACTTTCCGAATGCACTGCATGTCCACTGTCGGCCTTCCTGGTGTGGGGGATTTTGTTAATTTGTAAATGTTAACTTGTCTTGAAACAGTTTTATACTTAGCAAAAGAAAATGGTTATTGAACAATCAGGCTACTAGTTGCAATCAGTGATCTTTTTTTGTAGGTGTGCCTTCTCCTCCATTATTTTCCTTCTCATCTCTCCCTCTGTCGCCCCCTGTAGGTGCTACCCTGTCGATGCGCTCCCTGGTGAAGGAGGAGCCTGATTGGAGGATGGGGGTCAGTCCCGGGGAGAGGGGCGGGGTGGTGGGCGGTCCTCTTAGGCTGCGGAGGGGAAGCAGATTCACCTGGAGGAAGGAGTGCCAGTCAATCATGGAGAGGTGAGCCAATCACAGACCCTGATTGGGTCAGGTTTCCACGACAACATACAGATCCAAAACGGATTAATCACCCAGCTATTGGCTGCCCGGGCTTTCGTTCTAGCCCAGCACTAACCAATGGTGGTTGAGTCTATTCATGTTAGTGATTCTGTCTCTAAAACCTTTTAGGGGTGCGTTCATTTCGCTTCAACATTTGCTACGTTGCGGTTTTGTATTGAATGACACGTTTCCTCAAAACGGTGCCTTTTTGAGGTACGTTTGCTCCCGTCAGGTGGGTGTGGTGAGGTGTGGCCTGATCAATATGGGGGTGACCCATTTTTGAAATGGGTTGACGGTTGGGGAAATTGCTTGAGCCGCACTGAGAATTCGAAAAGTGTGAAAGCCAACGGTCCAATATTCTAGAACACTGCTTTGTGGACATGTACAGGTTTATGGACTCTACCCTGGTCCGGGCTGGAGGGCTGTGGGGTGTCCAGGCTTTTATTCTAGCCCAGCACTAACTAATAATAGTGGTTGAGTCTATTGAGGTTAGTGATGGGGCCTCTAAAACAGTCCACGTGATTCAATGTTTTGTTTTGCGACCAGGGGTTGTATTTTGGGAGTACTGTGCGACTATGGAAAAAAAAAAAAAAAAAAAAAAAGATCTCCCAGATAATATTTGTTGTAATAAGGATTCACTGTACTGTTGTTTCACCAATATCACAGCGAAAAACGACTCGCTTCTAGCTCAACCAGGTCAAAAGATCTGACCTACAGTACATTTTACATTTTGAGTCATTTAGCAGACACTCTTACCTAGACTGACTAGACAGTTCATTCAGCTAGAGAAGGTGGCACCTGTCACCATCACACAGCTGGACAGCTAGTGCTGCTACCTAGTCTGATGGAGTAGAGTCATGCCGGATGTGACTGTGATCAGATCATTTAATCTAGAGAGTCCAGTCTACCACCCCTGTTTACTGACCACTCCTGTCCTACTACCACCAACCTGTAGATTAAACTATGATTTAATTCATTTCATTATCAAGGTGTGTCATTTTGTGGTTCTCTTTCATTGCAAAAACACTTTGATCTCATCGGGTGTTTGTAAGTTGCATGCCACTTGCACAAGGAATTAACTTTGTTACATTTAAGGTCCATGTGAATGTTTTCGCTTTGTCATTATGCGGTATTGTGTGTAGATTGATGAGGGGGAAAAATATATAAAATATATATTTAATCCATTTTAGAATAGCGCTGTAACGTAACAAGATGTGGGAAAGGGAAGGGGTCTGAATACTTTCCGAATGCACTGTATATTACCGGCGCAAAATCGTTTATCGTACTATAGCGGGATCGCTGGGAGCCCATTTTACATTCATAAACCATGTCGTGGGCCGTTCGAAAACTACTCTCGCGTTGACGTCGTCGTTAACCAGTTGTTGACGCTTTGTTCAGTCATGTTACCTCGTTGGTTAGCTAGCTGTGGGGGCACAGAAAGGGAAAAGGATAGCTTCTTCAGGAGATCAATGATCGTAGCAACACACCTTCATTGATTGCAATGAATGAATGACACATCTCCTCTTGCATGTTGTCATCACAAACCTGACGTTTTTTAAAGAGACAGTGTACAATTTTCAATGTAATGCATCTCAATAGGAAAATAGTGCTTTTAGACAATGTAGAAACCTAATATTCCACAAATGACTTTGGAATTACAGGTATTTGTATCAACACTTAAGCTTTTTGTAATAATCTAATGTATTTACAGTGTTACATATTAGGTTATAGGGCACAACATGTGCATCAAAAGCATCTAGAATTCAGATAGGCCCAATATATAGGCTTTCTCTCAATCAATGTAAAAAAATATATTTTCTGGTGCTCCTAACTTTTTGTAATATGGGAACACCAGTGCTACCAATGCAATGTTTTAATTTAGAGCCCAGTATGTACCTAACAGATTCTTTATAACCAGTTTATAACTGTTGTTTTTCAGTTTTTTTAAAGGAAAGCATATCCTAATATAAGCGGTGGACTCTGTGATATTTCTAAGCAGAGGGCGCTCTCGGTAATGAGAATACACAGGCACTTAGACCAGCCACGCCAACACACGGCTGTATGGATTACGCAAAGCCACTGCAGTGCTGCTTCTCTTCAGAGTCATTCTGAAGGACGACACTGTAGAGGTTATTGTGACGGCAGGAGGGATGGAGGGAGGGAGGGAGGGAGAAGGAGGGAGAGACTGAGTAAGTGCTGCTCCTACATTTTGTGAAGTTATTCTTATTCAGACAGAAAAGGGTAAAGAAGGACAAATGGAGAGAGGAAGGAGAGAGGAGTGGAGAGAGGAGTGGAGAGAGGAGGGGGAAGGAGAGAGGAGGAGGGAGGAGTGGAGAGAGGTGGGGGAAGGAGAGAGGAGGAGGAAGGAGAGAGGAGGAGGGAGGAGTGGAGAGAGGAGGAGAGAGGAGGAGGAAGGAGAGAGGAGGGGGAAGGAGAGGAGGGGGAAGGAGAGAGGAGGAGGAAGGAGAGAGGAGGAGGAGGGAGGAGAGGAGGGGGAAGAGGAGAGGAGAGGAGAGAGGAGTGGAGAGAGGAGGAGGAAGGGGGAAGGAAAGAGAAGTGGAGAGAGGAGGAGGAAGGAGAGAAAAGTGGAGAGATGGATTGAGGGAGAAAAAATGGAGGGGAGGAGTAAGCGGTCGTCACTACCCCGTCTGTTTCTACAATGTCTCTCCTTAAAACCCTAACCACACTGCTACGTTGTATCTGTGGTAACTAGTGAAAACTAGTGGTGCAATATATCTTTCTGTTTTTGTAAAATGTTTATTTGTATTTTTTTATGGCCTCCTAGGAGAGGAAAGGGAGAGTTATAAAAACTGTACTGAATGTAATCGACCTAATGTGTCCATTAATCTACTGTACCACTTCAATGAGAGTGTCTCTGATTGGTTAATGGCCCTGATTGAGGCTGATGTAGCTGCACTCTCATTGGCTGGATGGTGTCTGGATGATGTGTTTCTCCCGCCTCCACTATGATGAGAGCTTTTGATTGGTTATGGTCATGGGCAGGACTCTTCTTTCTGTTTTCTTATTGGCTATCAGTTTCTTCATGGAGAACCAGTACCCTGACGAGGCAAAGAGAGAGGAGATCGCTAATGCCTGCAACTCCGTCATCCAGAAACCTGGTCAGTTTGGTTTGTTTGTCTAGAACACACCTGCAACCAATATATCCCTTAGGTCTCTCAAACCTCTGATTTTGTCAATCAAATCCCATGTTTAAAAGGCTCTCACTAGCATGAAGAGGGAGCAGCTCACCCAACTTCATGTATTCACCCGTTCATCTCTTTTCTGTTGTCATTACCCAGGATGCAAGCTGTCTGAGTTTGAGCGTGTCACGGCTCTGAAGGTGTACAACTGGTTCGCCAACCGCCGGAAAGAGATGAAGAGGCGGGCTAATATAGGTGAGAATCTCTAATGCTCGATACCAAGTCATGCACGATACCAAGTCATACTCGATACCAAGTCATGCACAAAACCTAATCGACCAATAGCAGACCTCTTGGAACATTGTGTAGATCTGAGAGGATTGGATAGGTATTAGCAATATGGTGATAGCTCCACCTTTCCCTCTGCTAAGCTAGTTGGGATTCTCACCATGTTGCTTACATCCATCCGATCCGTTCAGATCTAGCAGAGGTGTCTACTGGTGGAGGGCAAGTGCTACATTCTCTTACCTGTTGCTCCCACTCTCTCATTCCTTATTTACCCACCTTCCTCTTTCCATCCTCCCCTCTCTCTCCATCAGAGGCGGCCATCTTGGAGAGTCATGGTATCGAGGTTCCCAGCCCGAGCTGTCACTCCAACGGGGAGGAGCTGGAGCCACATGACTACGCAGAGCAAGTGAATCAACGATTCTTAGAGCGGGTGAGTCAGTGAATCAACGATTCTTTGAGCGGGTGAGTCAGTGAATCAACGATTCAGTTAGCGATTTTGTTAAACTATCCCCTGAAACAATGAACTGAATCGCATGTATCGGGAGACAACTGTTTAATAAATTAATACCTTTTTCCTTCACAGGAAGAGATTTCATCCAGGAAGGACCTTGATCCACAAGACCCCTCCTCATTGGCTGCCGTCAATGTCCTTCCCCCTCCTAGCCCCGCCCCTCAGGTCCTGGAACACAAAGCTGACGAATCGAAAAGGGAGACTGTGGATGAGGAGTGACCTATGGGAGATGTGGATTTTTACATATATAATGGGATATAAAAATGAAAAATGACTGCTCTGAGTGTCTGTGTCCCCCTGGAGGTCTTCATGGGCTATGACTGCTCTGTGTCCCCCTGGAGGTCTTCAGGGGCTATGACAGTGAGTTAATAGTGGAAAAGGGTGCTACAGCTCGCTCTGGTGCCTCTAGTGGTAGGGAGGCCACTATGTATACAGTAATCATGCTTTATAGTGATGGCAATATTTATCTCTATCTCTCTGTATGTATTCCAAGACGGTCTTAAACGAAAGACAACTCCTTAGAAGGAAGAGGGTTGTACCGGTAAGCGGATATATCGGCCCTTCTATAAGCTAAAAGCCTTTCTTTAAAAAATGTATTTGCAACTTTTCTTTTTAAAGGTATTGACAAGTGGTTGTGTAAATGGACTGGAGAGTGGAGTGAGTAAGGAATGTTTTGAACCTGCAGGTCAGGTGTGTTTGATAAGGTGACAGGTGTGTTTGGTTGAAGTGAGCGAGGTGAGTTTGGTTGATCTTTGGTGTGATGATAGTGTTTCCATAATATCAACATGAGGATGCCTTCTCTGCTAGCTTGAATGTCTTGACCCTATCTTAGTAACCTTGTTAGACTTTGGGCTCAATCAATCGATCGGACAAGTGATCAATCAAGTAGTCTGGTCAGAAGAGTCCAACCCTGAGGGACAAACGGAATCTCAGGTAAACCCAAAGATGGTGGATGAAGATGATGAATCGTCCAATGGAATGTTTCATATCATACAATACTGTTGACTGTTTTCTGCCAAAACATGGACACCCAGTGAGTAAAATGTGTTGAAATGATGTCTTTTCAACTAGTTCTCCTCACTGCGTCTACTATGTATTATGTCTGTCTATTGTTAATGTCAGCAAGCCGAGCTAGCCCATGGTTCCCCTTCTATATGCTTCCTCATGCTCCTATTTTGTCAGTGAATGTCCATTAATCAAAGGAACATTATGTATTAATAACTAATAGTAATTAGTTAATGATGTCCCCCTTCTCTTATCAACATACATTAACCATTTCAAGTCTACTGTCCTCTGAAACCCAAATAAGCTAGTCTGTAGTCTTAAAGGTTTGAGTTCTGCAAACGTTCTAGGTAACATCACGTGTTGTTAATCATGACTTGTAATGTCTATGTGTGCCGTAAGCACCTCTCCTCATTCTAGAATAAGCTAATCTTCATATATGGTATCTGTGTATGACCGAAAGCTGCACTTCCTGGTGATTCCTTTACTCCATATATTTCCAAGAAGAGGAAAGAACACACACACACAACTATGTTAATGTATTTGCACGTTCATTTTGTGTCAACTCTTTGCTCCTGGTCAAAACCTTGGGTTTCTGGGATGAAACTAAATGACATTTATGCATATGTAACAAAATTCTCTGCATGTGTTTTTGCCTTCTTTAAATGATATAGACAGTGTTTTAAGGAAACACTTGGTTTTGTTTCGAATAAGGATTTTTTGCTGTTCTCCCCCCTTAGCCACTGGCCCCAAGGCCTTAAGGGTTGTTATTCTCTATTGGTCATGGAATGCACCAAGTCATTTCTGTCATTATCCTCACAGGGTTGAATCCTAACTTCACAGACAAATCCCTAACTCTGTGTCCTCTGCCTAAATCATACATTTTAAATAAATGGGGAAGATATGCCTGAAAAGGCAAGTAGTAAAGCTTAAAGTGACTTCACTGGTTAAATAAAACGTTAGGTTTCAGCCCCTAGATGGTCATGAAATGTTCCGAACCGCTTTCCTGCATGTGATCCCCCCTCCCCCACATTCTCATATAGGAACCAGTAGACACAGCTCAGTGTATTCGGAAAATATTCACACCCCCTGACCTTTTACACATTTTGTTACTTTACAGCCTTATTCTAAAATTCATGAAATAGTTTTTAATTCCATCCATCTACACACAATACCTCATAATGACAAAGCAAAAACAGTTTATTGGTTTACACATTTTATAAAAAATAAAACTGAAATATCACATTTACATACTGTAAGTATTCAGACCTTTTACTCAGTACTTTGAAGCACCTTTTGGCAGCAATTTACAGCCTCAAGTCTTCTTGGGTATGATGCTACAAGCTTGGCACACCTGTATTTGGGGAGTTTCTCCCATTCTTCTCTGCAGATCCTCTCAAGCTCTGTCAGGTTGGATGGGGAGCTTTGCTGCACAGATATTTTCAGGTCTCTCCAGAGATGTTCGAAAGGGTTCAAGTCCGGGCTCTGGCTGGGCCACTCAAGGACATTCAGAGACTTGTCCTGAAGCCACCCCTGCATTGTCTTGGCTGTGTGCTTAGGGTTGTTGTCCTGTTGGAAGGTCAACGTTCTCCCCAGTATGAGGTCCTGAGCGCAAGGATCTCTCTGTACTTTGCTCTGTTCATCTTTCCCTCGATCCTGACTAGTCTCCCAGTCCCTGCCGCTGAAAAACATCCCCACAGCATGATGCTACCACCACCATGCTTCACCATAGGGATGGTGCCAGGTTTCCTCCAGACATGACGCTTGGCATTCAGGCCAAAGAGTTCAATCTTGGTTTCATCAGACCAGATAATCTTGCTTCTCATGGTCTGAGAGTCCTTTAGGTGCCTTTTGGCAAACTCCAAGCGGGCTGTCATGTGCCTTTTACTGAGGAGTGACTTCTGTCTGGCCACTCTACCATAAAGGCCTGATTGGTGGAGTGCTGCAGAGATGGTTGTCCTTCTGGAATGTTCTCCCATCTCTTCAGAGGAACTGTAGCTCTGTCAGAGTAACCTTCTCCCCGATTGCTCAGTGTGGCTGGGCGGCCAGCTCTAGGAAGAGTCTTGGTGGTTCCAAACTTCTTCCATTTAAGAATGATGGAGGCCACTGTGTTCTTGGGGACCTTTTAATGCTGCAGAAATTTTTCGGTACCCTTCCCCAGATCTGTGCCTTGACACAATCCTGTCTCGGAGCTCTACGGACAATACCTTCGACCTCATGGCTTGGTTTTTGCTCTGACATGCACTGTCAAATGTGGGACCTTTTTATATAGACAGGTGTGTGCCTTTCCAAATCATGTCCAATCAATTTAATTTACCACAGGTGGACTCCAATCAAGTTGTAGAAACATCTCAAGGAAGATCAATGGAAACAGGATGCACCTGAGCTCAATTTCGAGTCTCATAGAAAAGGGTCTGAATACTTATGTAAATAAGGTATTTCTGTTTTTTATTTGTAATACATTAGCAAACATTTCTAAAAATCTGTTTTCGCTGTGTCATTATGGGGTATTGTGTGTAGATTAATGAGAAAAAATAACAATTTAATACATTTTTGAATACGGCTGTAACGTAACAAAATGTGGAAAAAAGTCAAGGGGTCTGAATACTTTCCGAATGCACTGTATGTCCCCTGATTTATCCCGGTTATGACACAAACCACTGTTTAGGTTAGCACATTAGCTTGATCTAGGTGTTGGTTTAAAGTCGCTGCAATATCTACAGTAACTCTAGCCAAGTAGCTGACCTCAAATCTGGGTTAGGGTCATGACAGGAGGTTATAAAGTCAGTGGTCATATACATAGCATTAGCTGTCACGACTGTTTTATGACACCTGTTATGTTATTGCTGAGCCAGCGTTCTGTAGGTCGGACGTTAGCGAGCCGGCGTAAAGTTATGTTACAACAGTGCAATAACTACAGACTAGGGGTGTTCCCACGGGGGGCCAGTATAAAAAATATATATGTATTCACTAACTGTAAGTCGCTCTGGATAAGAGCGTCTGCTAAATGACTAAAATGTAAATGTAAATGTTGCACAATTCCGGTAACTTTCCCCAAAAATTCCCAGGTTTTCCAGGAATCCTGGTTTGGAAGATTACTGAAATGAGGAGAGCACAAGCAGGAATTCTGCAACCAGGGAATGTTCGGGAAGTTACTGGGATTGTGCAACCGAGGGGGACGGGGTTGAAGTTGCCACTAGACACTGTTCTAAGGCCTGCTATAGGATCAGGGTATGTTGAATGGAGGATAAGATGATCCTAGATCTGTTCCAATTGACAAGAGGGATATAGTTACCCATGGACACTGATATTAAGTCAGTTATGTGTCCTCCCCCCATAATGATTAATGGAGGGTAATCTGATCCTATACTGAACAAAAATATAAAACGCAACTTGCAACAATTTCAAAGATTTTGACTGAGTTTATAGAAGGAAATCAGTCAATTGAAATAGACTCATTCGTCCCAAATCAATGGATTTCACATAACGGCGGTGGTGCAGCCTGGGAGGGCCAGCCAATCAGAATGAGTTTTTCCCCACAAAAGGGCTGTATAACAGACATAAATACGGGCTGGCATGGTTTCACGTGGTCTGCGTTTGTGAGGTCGGTTGGATGTACTGCCAAATTCTCTAAAACAATGTTGGAGGCGGCGCTGTTGGACAGTCCTGCAGTCAGCATGCCAATTCCACGCTCCCTTAAACGTGAGACTTCTGTGGCATTGTGTTGTGACCAAATTGCACATTTTAGAGTGACCTGTTGTCCCCAGCACAAGGTGGGGAAATAAGCTTTTTGTGCATATGGAAAATTTCGGGGATCTTTTATTTCAGCTCATGAAAAATGGGACCAACACTTTACAGGTTTGCGTTTATATATTTGTTAAGTATAGATCTGTGGTCAGGGGCAACTTGTATCTCAGGCTCTCCGTACAGACAGACAGGACCCTTAAAGACTATCTAAAGGTCTCCTTTTCTGTCTGCTTTTACCAGACAACTAAAAAATAAACATGTAAACAAACTTTAGTGTTGTTTGGTGTCATCGGTCTGACCATGTAAAGTCATTTAAAAAGTACAGTGTGTATGTATGCAGTACAGTGTAATTCCAGTGTAGGTTTACATAGTTCCCATATATCATTACAAAGTACCGGCCTGTAATAACTTATGTAGATGCATGTAAAGACAAAGGGAGACTTTTATGGATTTGTTTTTTTGTGGGAGACTCAAGCCTGTGACTTCTCTTTTTCACCACCAGGTGGTGCCATGTTGGCCATTGTAGGCTGATGTAAAAGTCCCCTGTCTAGTCTGACATACCAGACCTAAGGCAACTGGTAACATTGTGGGATGCCAGCTGGCTTGTCTAGATCACAGGTGTCAAACTCATTCCGTGGAGGGCAGAGTGTCTGCAGGTTTTCACTCCACCCTTAATTATGAACTCCCCCTCACCTGGGGTGTATTCATTACGTCTTTGCGACGCAAAACATTTACCATTTAAGAACCAAAATGGAAGCAAAACGGAACAAAAAACGGGGAGGAACCTAGCTGCATTTGTCTAATAGAAACTGGTTTAAGTTGCAAAACATTTGGAGTAAACGATTTCTGTTGCAAAAAAAGTTTTGCAACAGACAATGTTTTGCAACAGAATTAGCGTAATGAATACACCCCTGGTACTTTAGGTCTTAAATTGGACACTAAATTAAACTAGCAGACACAAGGAATGAGTTGGACAGCCCTGGTCTAGACTCTAGGGAGACTATTGCCTGGCTAAAGACAAGTCAGACACTCATTACTGTTGTTTACTAACCTCTGGCTGAATCCATGTATTACGGTGTCTGGTTTCACACTGAGTGGCCTAGTTACAGTTATGAGTAAATCGGCGTGAAAAGCCGATTAGTAAGAATGTCTCACCCCATGTTCCAGAATGTCTCACCCCATGTTCCAGAATGTCTCACCCCATGTTCCAGAATGTCTCACCCCATGTTCCAGAATGTCTCACCCCATGTTCCAGAATGTCTCACCCCATGTTCCAGAATGTCTCACCCCATGTTCCAGAATGTCTCACCCCATGTTCCAGAATGTCTCACCCCATGTTCCAGAATGTCTCACCCCATGTTCCAGAATGTCTCACCCCATGTTCCAGAATGTCTCACCCCATGTTCCAGAATGTCTCACCCCATGTTCCAGAATGTCTCACCCCATGTTCCAGAATGTCTCACCCCATGTTCCAGAATGTCTCACCCCATGTTCCAGAATGTCTCACCCCATGTTCCAGAATGTCTCACCCCATGTTCCAGAATGTCTCACCCCATGTTCCAGAATGTCTCACCCCATGTTCCAGAATGTCTCACCCCATGTTCCAGAATGTCTCACCCCATGTTCCAGAATGTCTCACCCCATGTTCCAGAATGTCTCACCCCATGTTCCAGAATGTCTCACCCCATGTTCCAGAATGTCCTTTTTCCCTTTAAACAGATTACAACCCATCACTTTTGGTTATTGAAGAAGAAAAAAATCTATATTGCTATTTTTAAAACAAGCCATAGAAGGTTGGTTGCAATTTCAGTTTAATCCACCAGAAAACACAGAACAAATATTACAACAAATATTATGGTTAAACTCAAATATACTAATACATAACCAATATTTTTTAGAAAACATGTTTAAAAAAGGTATAATCTTTGTTAATGATATCATAAATAGGACTGGTGGAGTTACGTTACACATGCAGCTAATAAAAAAATATGGAGACGTCTGCTCTACTCAAAATTACAATCCAGGTATGCAAAGCTCACAGCTGTAATTGCTGCCAAAGGTGATTCTAACATGTATTGACTCAGGGGGTTGAATATTTATCTAAAGAAAATGTATTAGCAATAATTGAATATCTACGTAAGTAAAAGTTAACAATAACGAAAAATATTAAAAATTAAACGACAAAGCTAGTAAAACAAGTCATGTAATTATTTCCCATGTTCATTGTTTCAGATGTATGTTCCCTTCAACCCCAGTATGCAGTGCATTCGGGAAGTATTCAGAACCCTTGACTTTTTCCACATTTTGTTACGTTCCAGCCTTATTCTAAAATGAAATAGTTATTTTTTTCTCTCATTAATCTACACACAATACCACAAATGTATTAAAAATAAAAAACGGAAATAAAACATTTACAAAAGTATTCAGACCCTTTACTCAGTACTTTGTTGAAGCACCTTTGGCAGCGATTACAGCCTCAAGTCTTCTTGGGTATGGCGCTAGAAGCTTGGCACACCTGTATTTGGGAAGTTTCTCCCATTCTTCTCTGCAGATCCTCTCAAGCACTGTCAGGTTGGATGGGGAGCGTCGGTGCACAGCTATTTTCAGGTCTCTCCAGAGATTTTCAAATCGGGTTCGGGCTCTGGCTGGGCCACTCAAGGACATTTAGAGACTTGTCCCAAAGCCACTCCTGCATTGTCTTGGCTGTGTGCTTTGGGTCGTTGTCCTGTTGGAAGGTGAACCTTTGCTCCAGTCTGAGGTCCTGAGCGCTGTGGAGCAGATTTTCATCAAGGATCTCTCTGTACTTTGCTCCGTTCATCTTTCCCTCTTTCCAGACTAGTCTCCCATTTCCTGCTGCTGAAAAACATCCCCACAGCATTATGCTGCCACCACCATGCTTCACCATAGGGATGGTGCCTGGTTTCCTCCAGATGTGACGCTTGGCATTCAGGCCAAAGAGTTCAATCTTGGTTTCATCAGACCAGAGAATCTTGTTTCTCATGGACTGAGAGTCCTTTAGGTGCCTTTTGGCAAATCATGTCCAATCAAGTGAATGTACTACAGGTGGACTCCAATCAAGTTGTAGAAACATCTCAAGGATGATCATGGAAACAGGATGCACCTGAACTCAATTTCGAGTCTCATATCAAAGGGTCTGAATACTTATGTAAATAAGGTATGTTTTTTAATACATTTGCCAACATTTCTAAAAACCTGTTTTCGCTTTGTCATTATGGGGTGTAGATTGATGAGGAAAATAAGCCTGTAACGTAAGAAAATGTGGGAAAAGTCGAGGGGTCTGAATACTTAACGAATGCACTGTACACAGGAAAATAAATGAAAACATTGTGAACAAATGTCTAACGAACAAATGGTAAATGGCATTTATCCTGCTCTGGAAAACAGGTTATGCCATAGGGCTCTGGTCAAAAGTAGTGCACTATATAGGGAATAGGGTTCCATTTGATATTTATGGCTACCTGCTGTTGTCCATTCATTCACTCGTTTCCCATAAACACTGTTCTGGAATGTTGCTAGTTTCCCCTCCCACCACAGCTATCAGATTGCTAAACCCTCAGGTCTGTAATGAGGATCTCAATAGCAGCTTTGTGTCTAGTTTCTTTCCTAGTCATCTAGTTTCGAAATGAAAACTGTGATTCGTGGATACTGCCAGACTGCCAACTTGATTTACAGCTTTCTCAGGTCCAGGAAGGATGATAACATGAGACTACTAGACCAGAAACACACTATGGACTTGGCAGAGAACGAACAACGAGTCCCTTAAACTTCAGGGTACACTGGGGCTAGGAGGTGAGGCGTCCGAATCGCAGTTGGATGTCTTTGCCACTATAGGATTAGTGTTCTAGTCACAAGTTTGTTCACGCCCAGTTATTTCTGCCATATTTTGTGATGTATATGTGGCTTTCCTTGTCCGTTTGTGTCGTAAGTAAAGAACTATGAGGACAATGACCAGGACTCCTGCAGGGATGAAAAACAACAGCAGTGTAGATCTGTCTCTGGGACAGTCGTCATGGTTTCTCCTGCTTGACACTGTTGACACAACAGAACAAATTATAAACAGTGGCAAAATTATTAAACACCCAGTATATATCCACCCTGAAGAAGTCAGTAATATAATATATTTGATTTTATTAGGATCTATTTTAGTCCTCATTTGGACTAATCTTCCAGGAGTACTTAAACATTAAAATATAATTTACAATACAATCACATTTTCACATACAGTATAACACACTGTTACAAACAACATACATAATACACTGCCACAATGACCAGATAAATACTCTGACAGTCTGAAAAGATAGATTTGTTCCTTCATCTACCATAGTCAATGTATTATATGGTTCTAAAGTATTGTTTGAATGTACAGTACCAGTCAAAAGTTTGGACACACCTACTCATTCAAGGGTTATTCTTTATTTTGACTATTTACTACATTGTAGACTAATAGTGAAGACATCAAAACTATGAAATAACACATATTGAATCATGAAGTAACAAAAAAGTGTTAAACAAATCAAAATATATTTGAGATTGGAGATTCTTCAAAGTAACCACCCTTTGCCTTGATGACAGCTTTGCACACTCTTGGCATTCTCTCAACCAGCTTCACCTGGAATGCTTTTCCAACAATCTTGAAGGAGTTCCCACATATGCTGAGTACTTGTTGGCTGCTTTTCCTTCACTCTGCCGTCCGACTCATCCCAAACCATATCAATTTGGTTGAGGTCGGGTGATTGTGGAGGCCAGGTCATCTGATGCAGCACTCCATCACTCTCCTTCTTGGTCAAATAGTCCTTACACAGCCTGGAGGTGTGCCGAGTCATTGTCCTGTTGAAAAACAAATGATAGTCCCACTAAGCGCAAACCAGATGGGGGATGACATATCGCTGCAGAATGCTGTGGTAGCCATGCTGGTTAAGTGTACCTTGAATTCTAAATAAATCACAGACAGTGTCACCAGCAAAGCACCCCACACAATCACACCTCCTCCTCCATGCTTCAAGGTGGGAACCACACATGCAGAGATCATCCGTTCACCTACTCTGCTTCTCACAAAGACACTGCGGTTGGAACCAACAATCTCAAATTTGGACTCATCAGACCAAAGGACAGATTTCCACCGGTCTAATGTCCATTGCTTGTGTTTCTTAGACCAAGCAAGTCTCTTCTTATTATTGGTGTCCTTTAGTAGTGGTTTCTTTGCAGCAATTTGACCATGAAGGCCTGATTCACGCAGTCTCCTCTGAACAGTTGATGTTGAGATGTGTCTGTTACTTGAACTCTGTGAAGCATTTATTTGGGCTGCAATTTCTGAGGCTGGTAACTATAATGAACTTATCCTCTGCAGAAGAGGTAACTCTGGGTCTTCCTTTCCTGTGGCGGTCCTCATGAGAGCCAGTTTCATCATAGCGCTTGATGGTTTTTGCGACTGGACTTGAAGAAACTTTCAAAGTTCTTGACATTTTCCGGATTGACCTTCATGTCTTAGGGCTATCTTCTGTATACCACCCCCCTACCTTGTCACAACACAACTGATTGGCTCAAACACTTTAAGAAGGAAAGAAATTCCACAAATTAACTTTTAACAACGCATACCTGTTAATTGAAATGCATTCCAGGTGACTACCTCATGAAGCTGGTTGAGAGAATGCTAAGAGTGTGCAAAGCTGTCATCAAGGCAAAGGGTGACTATTTTAATATATATTTTGATTTGTTTAAGCCTTACTACATGATTCTATGTGTGTTATTTCATAGTTTTGAGGTCTTCACTATTATTCTACAATGTAGAAAATAGTAAAAATAAAGAAAAACCCTTGAATGAGTAGGTGTGCCCAAACTTTTGACTGGTACTGTATATATATATATATATATATATATATATATATATATATATATATATATATATATATATATATACATATATATATATATATATATATATATATATATATATATAGTGTACAGCGCCTTCAGAGTGTATTCATACCCCTTGACTTATTCCACATTTTTTGTGTTACAGCCTGAATTCAAAATGAAATAGATTGTTTTCTCTCACCCATCTACACACAATCCACCATAATGACAAAGGGAAAACATATATTTAGACATTTTGGCAAATGTATTGAAAATGAAATACAGAAATATCAATTTACATAAGTATTCACACCCCTGAGTCAATACTTTGTAGAATCACCTTTGGCAGTGATTACAGTTGTGAGTCTTTCTGGGTAAGTCTCTAAGAGCTTTGCACACATGGATTGTGCAACATTTGACCATTATTCTTTTCGAAATTCTTCAAGCTCGGTCACATTAGTTGTTGATCATTGTTAGACAACCATTTTCAAGTCTTTCCATAGATTTTCAAGTAGATTTAAGTTAAAACTGTAACTCGGTCACTCTGAAACATTCACTGTCTTCTTGGTAAGCAACTCCAGTGTAGATGTGGCAGTATGTTTTGGGTTATTGTCCTGCTGAAAGGTGAATCCATCTCCCAGTGTCTAGTGGAAAGCAGACTGAACCAGGTTTTCATCTAGGACTTTGCCTGTGCTTAGCGCCATTCTGTTTCTCTTTTATCCTGAAAGACTCCCCAGTCCTTAACAATTACAAGCATACCCATAACATGATGCAGCCACCACTATGCTTGAAAATATGGAGAGTGGTATTCAGTAATGTGTTGTATTGGATTTGCTCCAAACAGAACACTTTGTGTTGAGGACAAAAAGTTATTTTCTGTGCCACATTTTTACTTTAGTGCCTTGTTGCAAACGGGATGCATGTTTTGAAATATTTTTTATTCTGTACAGGCTTCCTTCTTTTCACTCTGTCAATTAGGTTAGTATTGTGGAGTAACTTCAATGTTGTTGATCCATCCTCAGTTTTATCCATTCACAGCAATTAAACACTGTGACTGTTTTAAAGTCACCATTGGCCTCATGGTGAAATCCCTGAGCGGTTTCCTTCCTCTCCGGCAACTGAGTTAGGAAGGACGCCTGTATCTTTGTAGTGACTGGACGTCTTGATACACCATCCAAAGTTTAATTAATAACTTCACCATGCTTAAAGGGATATTCAATGTCTGCTTCTTTTTTAACCCATCTACCAATAGGTGCCATTCTTTGCGAGGCACTGAAAAACCTCCTTGGTCTTTGTGGTTGAATCTGTGTTTGAAATTCACTGCTCGACTAAGGGTCCTTACAGATAATTGTATACAGTGCCTTCGGAAATTATTCAGACCCCTTGACTTTTTCCACATTTTGTTACGTTACAGCCTTATTCTAAAATTGAATAAATACATGTTTTTCCTCAGCAATCTACACACAATACCCCATAATGTCACGACTTCCTCCTAAGCTGCCTCCTCTCCTTGTTCGGGCAGGCTTCGGCATTCGTCGTCACCGGCCTTCTAGCCATTGCCGCATCACATCGCATCATTCCATTTGTTTTGTTTTGTCTATTACACACACCTGGTTCATATCCCCTCATTAGTATGTGTATAAGTGTTCCCTCTGCCCCCTTGTCCTTGTGGGTGATCGCTTAATGTGAGGAGAGTAGCTCGGTTGAGCTCAGTGTATTTTGTATTGCCGGGGTATATTTTCCCTGTGTGCCTGTTTTGTTCCAGTGTGCCTGTTTTGCACACTGGACTGTTTGACGCTATTCTGCGTAACTCTGTATTCCGGAATAAACTCTGTATTCTGTGATTTACACTCCTGCGTCTGACTCCTTCAAATCACAGAATCAAAGGAAGCGATGGATCGGGTTCTCCAGGTCGTCCAACACCTGGAGAGGAGAGGACCCGATCTGTCGAGACCAGCTGGGCGACCGGATCCAGCCACCCACACCCCAGCACACAGAGGGATCCAGATATCCCGACCACGGGATTTCGACGGGACAGCTGCTCTCTGCCAGGGATTCCTCCTCAAACTGGATCTCTTCTATTCCAGCATCAGGCCGGCCCCATCGGAGCGGGAGAAGGTGTCTTCCCTCGTCTCCTGCCTCTCAGGGAAAGCCCTGGAGTGGGCCAACGCAGTTTGGAATGAAGGAGGAGCCGTGTTGGACAACTACGGGGAGTTCGCTCGCCTCTTTCGGGCTGTCTTCGATCACCCGCCCGAGGGTAAAGAGGCGGGCGAGCGGCTGGTCCACCTGAGGCAGGGGACGAGGACTGCGCAGGACTTCGCCCTGGAGTTCCGGACTCTAGCAGCTGGGTCCGGGTGGAACGAGCGGGCCCTCATCGACCACTTCCGGTGCCATCTGCAGGAGGACGTCCGAAGGGAGCTAGCCTGCCGGGACACCATGTTGTCCTTCAATCAACTGGTGGACATGGCCATCCGCTTGGACAATCTGCTGGCGGCCAGAGGACGTCCTGGAGGGGGTCTGCCCGTTCCAACCCCGCCTGACTCGGATCATGTGCTGATGGAGCGGTAGAGTGGAGGATGACAGCGCCAGTGTCTGACTCCTTCAAATCACCCATCACACAAGCGAAAACAGGTTTTTAGAAATGTTTGCACATTTATTGAAAATAAAAAAACAGTAATACCTTATTTACATAAGTATTCAGACCCTTTGCTATGTGACTCGAAAATTGAGCTCCGGTGCATCTTGTTTCCATTGATCATCCTTGAGATGTTTCTACAACTTGATTGGAGTCCACCTGTGGTAAATTCAATTGATTGGACATGATTGGAAAAGCACATACCTGTCTATATAAGGTCCCACAGTTGACAGTGCATGTCAGAGCAAAAACCAGCCTTGAGTCTTCTTGGGTATGACGGTAAAAGCTTGGCAACCTTTCCAAATTATGTCCAATCAATTGAATTTATCATAGGTGGACTCCATTCAAGTTGTAGAAACATCAAGGATGATCAATGGAAACAGGATGCACCTGAGCTCAATTTCGAGTCTGATAGCAAAGGGTCTGAATACTAATTTAAATAAGGTATTTCTCAAGGGGTCTGAATATATATATATATATATATATATATATATATATATATATATATATATATATATATATATATATATACACACACAAAAGTATGTGGACACCCCTTCAAATTAGCGGATTTAGCTATTACAGCCACACCTGTTGCTGACAGGTGTATAAAATCTAACATAGCATTCAATCGCCATAGAAAAACATTGGCTGCAGAATGGCCTTACTGAAGAGCTCAGTGACTTTCAATGTGGCACCATCATAGGATGCCACCTTTCCAACAAGTCAGTTCGTCAAATTTCTGCCCTGCTAGAGCTGCCCCGGTCAACTGTAAGTGCTATTATTGTGAAGTGGAAAAGTCTAGGAGCAACAATGACTCAGCCGCGAAGTGGAAGCCACACAAGCTCAAAGAACGGGACCGCCGAATGCTGAAGTGTGTGGCACGTAATAATCGTCTGTCCTCGTTTGCAACACTCACTACCGAGTTCCAAACTGCCTCTGGAAGCAACATCAGCATAATAACTGTTTGTCGGGAGCTTTATGAAATGGGTTTCCATGGCCGAGCAGCCGCACAAAAGCCTAAGATCACCATGTGCAATGCCAAGCATCGGCTGGAGTGGTGTAAAGCTCGCCGCCATTGGACTCTGGAGCAGTGGAGTGATGAATCACGCTTCACCATCTGGCAGTCCGAGGGACGAATCTGGGTTTGGCGGATACCAGGAGAACGCTACCTGCCCGAATGCATAGTGCCAACTATAAAGTCTGGTGGAGGAGAAATAAGGGTCTGTTTTTCATGGTTCGGGCTCCTTAGTTCCAGTGAAGGGAAATCTTAACGCTACTGCATACAATGACATTCTAGATGATTGTGTGCTTCCAACTTTGTGGCAACAGTTTGGGGAAGGTCCTTTCCTGTTTCAGCCTGACAATGCCCCCATGCACAAAGCGAGGTCCATACAGAAATGGTTTGTCGAGATCAGTGTGGAAGAACTTAACTGGCGTGCACAGAGCCCTGATCTCAACCCCATCGAACACCTTTGGGATGAATTGGAACACTGACTGCGAGCCAGGCCTAATCGCCCAACATCAGCGCCCGACCTCACTGACGCTCTTGTAGCTGAATGGAAGCAAGTCCCCGCAGCAATGTTCCAACATTCAGTGGAAAGCCTTCCCAGAAGTGTGGAGGCTGTTATAGCAGAAAAGGGGGGGGGACCAACTCCATATCAATGCCCATGATTTTGGAATGAGATGTTCGACGAGCAGGTGTCCACATACTTCTGGTCATGTGGTGTAGCTAGCTACGTTCCCTAGCTACAGTTACAGTTATAGAATTCTGTAAAGAACTTGCTTTCTATTTTCAACCCAGCCTCCCGGCCCTGGGACAGACGGACACACGCAACATCAGGGGATTTAGGTTCCTCTTTCTAATAATAGGTTGCGGTTGAGAGATAATTACATTGGCCTGGATGTTCCCATGGTAGGGTGTGGGTAATTTATGTGTTGTAAACACTGCTCAGCCCCTACATTAAAGGATTAGCTTATTCCAGAGTAAATGTTTGTCAGACATGTCACGCAATAGTTGGCATGGAATATTGTCTCGGCTTGACTCAGTGTCACAGGTTGGGTCTGAACCCCAGTCTCCCACAAGAGGAACCAGGCATCTTAACCAGTAGCCAAATAGGAACTTCACTCTTCGCCAAAGGGTGACAGTATCTATGTTTCCATGAACTTGTCCAATGTTATTTTTTTTGTTGACGTTTAGAAAGTTTGCATAGAAAATAGATGTGACGATTGGTGCGTTTCCATTCAACCATCTTCTGTCGATTAAATCAGCTGGACGTGATGACGTCACACACAAAATATGCGAAAGTATTCACCACCCTTGGAATTGTTCCTATTTTGTTGCCTTACAACCTGTAATAAATAAACAAAATGGGGGGGGGGGTTTGTATCATTTGATTTACACAACATGCCTACCACTTTGAAGATGCAAAATATTTTTTATTGTGAAACAAACAAGAAATAAGACCAAAAAAAAAAAAAAAACTTGAGCGTGCATAACTATTCACCCACCTATTCACCCACCCTACATATCCCATAGAAACCAATCCATCATAATGAAGCAGTAATCTCTGGATACACCCCGTCACCCACCCTACATATCCCATAGAACCCAATCCATCATAATGAAGCAGTAATCTCTGGATACACCCCGTCACCCACCCTACATATCCCATAGAAACCAATCCATCATAATGAAGCAGTAATCTCTGGATACACCCCATCACCCACCCTACATATCCCATAGAAACCAATCCATCATAATGAAGCAGTAATCTCTGGATACACCCCGTCACCCACCCTACATATCCCATAGAAACCAATCCATCATAATGAAGCAGTAATCTCTGGATACACCCCATCACCCACCCTACATATCCCATAGAAACCAATCCATCATAATGAAGCAGTAATCTCTGGATACACCCCGTCACCCACCCTACATATCCCATAGAAACCAATCCATCATAATGAAGCAGTAATCTCTGGATACACCCCGTCACCCACCCTACATATCCCATAGAAACCAATCCATCATAATGAAGCAGTAATCTCTGGATACACCCCGTCACCCACCCTACATATTCCATAGTAACCAATCCATCATAATGAAGCAGTAATCTCTGGATACACCCCATCACCCTACTGTATACTACCAACATTGTTGACGTTTAATTAATCCTTTGACTCTAAACAAGAGTGTTCAGTTTAGTTTCAGTTTCAGACCTATATTCTATATTATTTTCTTAAAGTGCCAATATCACAATATGTGATTGGTACAGCCATTATTAGCCTAAATAAATTCTGGACTAAAAATGTGCTTAACAAGTCACATAATACGTTTCAAAGAGTGTTTAGCATGATTTTTGAATGACTACCTCATCTCTCTCCACACATTAAATTATCTGTAAGGTCCACAAAGACCAGGCAGGTCTTCCAATGCCTCGCAAAGAAGGGCACCTATTGGTATATGAAAAATCAAAAATCAAAGCAGACATTGAATATCCCTTTGAGCATGGTGAAGTTATTAATTACACTTTGGATAGTGTATCAATACACCCAGTCACTACAAAGACATAGGCGTCCTTCCTAACTCAGTTGCTAAAGTGGAAGGAAACCGATCAGGGATTTCACTATGATGCCAATGGTGACTTTAAAACAGTTACAGAGTTGAATGGCTGTGATAGGAGAAAACTGAGGATGGATCAACAACATTGTGGTTACTCCACAATACTAACCTAATTGACACAGTGAAAACAAGGAAGCCTGTACAGAATAAAAATATTCCAAAACATGCATCCTGTTTGCAATAATGCACTAAAGTAAAACTGCAAAGAAATTGGCAAAGAAATGACATTTATGTCCTGAATACAAAGTGTTATGTTTGGGGCAAATCCAACACAACACATCACTGAGTACCACTCTCCATATTTTCAAGCATGGTGGTGGCTGCATCATGTTATGGGTATGCTTGTCATCGGCAAGGACTAGGGAGTTTTTTATGATAAAAATAAACGGAACATAGCTAAGCATAGGCAAACTCCTAGAGGAAAACCTGGTTCAGTCTGCTTTCCAACAGACACTGGGAGACAAATTCACCTTTCAGCAGGACAATAACCTAAAACACAAAGCCAAATATACACTGGAGTTGGTTACCAAGATGACACTGAATGTTCCTGAGTGGCCTAGTTACAGTTTTGACTTAAACCGTCTTGAAAATCTATGGCAAGACTTGAAAATGGCTGACTAGCAATGATCAACAACCAATATTTAAAAGAATAATGTGCAAATATTGTACAATCCAGGTGTGCAAAGCTCTTAGAGACTTACCCAGAAAGACTCACAGCCGTAATTGCTGCCAAAGGTGATTCTAACATGTATTGACTCAGGGGGTTGAATACTTATGTAAATGAGATATTTCTCATCAAGATAGTGTTTTATTTTTATTTTTAAAAAATGTTAGAATTTGTCTTCCACTTTGACATCACAGAGTATTTTGTGTAGATCGTTGACCAAAAAATATATATTAAATCAATTTCAATCCCACTTTGTAACACAACAAAATGTGGAAAAAGTCAAGGTGTGTGAATACATTCTGAAGGCACTGTAAATACCTCATGAGCTTAGTTCAACAGTCTTACCCCATCAGAACCCAACATATACAGTTCCGTGAAAAGGTACTTGCCCCCTTTTAAATTTCTCTACTTTTGCATATTTTTGATACTGAATGTTATCAGATCTTCAACCAAAACCTAATATTAGATCAAGGGAACCTGAGTGAACAAATCACACAACAATTACAGTGAGGGAATAAAGTATTTGATCCCCTGCTGATTTTATACGTTTGCCAACTGACAAAGACATGATCAGTCTATAATTTTAATGGTAGGTTTATTTGAACAGCGAGAGACAGAATAACAACAAAAAAATCCAGAAAAACGCATGTCAAAAATGTTATAAATTCATTTGCATTTTAATGAGGGAAATAAGTATTAAACCCCTCTGCAAAACATGACATGGCAAAACCCTTGTTGGCAATCACAGAGGTCAGACGTTTCTTGTAGTTGGCCACCAGGTTTGCACACATCTCAGGAGGGATTTTGTCCCACTCCTCTTTGCAGATCTTCTCCAAGTCATTAAGGTTTTGAGGCTGACGTCTCCAGACCTTAATGTGCTTCTTCTTGAGCCACTCCTCTGTTGCCTTGGCCATGTGTTTTGGGTCATTGTCATGCTGGAATACCCATCCACAACCCATTTTCAATGCCCTGGCTGAGGGAAGGAGGTTCTCACCCAAGATTTGACGGTTCCTGGCCCCGTCCATCGTCCCTTTGATGCGGTGAAGTTGTCCTGTCCCCTTAGCAGAAAAACACCCTCAAAGCATAATGTTTCCACCTCCATGTTTGACGGTGGGGATGGTGTTCTTGGGGTCATAGGCAGCATTCCTCCTCCTCCAAACACGGCGAGTTGAGTTGATGCCAAAGAGCTCGATTTTGGTCTCATCTGACCACAACACTTTCACCCAGTTCTCCTCTGAATCATTCAGATGTTCATTGGCAAACTTCAGACGGGCCTGTATATGTCCTTTCTTGAGCAGTGGGACCTTGAGGGCGCTTCAGGATTTCAGTCCTTTACGGCGTAGTGTGTTACCAATTGTTTTCTTGGTGACTATGGTCCCAGCTGCCTTGAGATCATTGACAAGATCCTCCCGTGTAGTTCTGGGCTGATTCCTCACCGTTCTCATGATCATTGCAACTCCACGAGGTGAGATCTTGCATGGAGCCCCAGGCCGAGGGAGATTGACAGGTCTTTTGTGTTTCTTCCATTTGCGAATAATCGCACCAATTGTTGTCACCTTCTCACCAAGCTGCTTGGCGATGGTCTTGTAGCCCATTCCAGCCTTGTGTAGGTCTACAATCTTGTCCCTGACATCATTGGAGAGCTCTTTTGTCTTGGCCATGGTAGAGAGTTTGGAATCTGATTGATTGATTGCTTCTGTGGACAGGTGTCTTTTATACAGGTAACAAACTGAGATTAGGAGCACTCCCTTTAAGAGTGTGCTCCTAATCTCAGCTCGTTACCTGTATAAAAAAGACACCTGGGAGCCAGAAAGCTTTCTGATTGAGAGGGGGTCAAATACTTATTTCCCTCATTAAAATGCAAATCAATTTATAACATTTTTGACATGCGTTTTTCTGGATTTTTTTGTTGTTATTCTGTCCCTCACTGTTCAAATAAACCTACCATTACAATTATAGACGGACCATTTCTTTGTCAGTGGGCAAACGTACAAAATCAGCAGGGGATCAAATACTTTTCCCCCCTCACTGTACACACTTATTTCTGAAAACAAAGTTATGCAACACCCAATGCCCCTGTGTGAAAAAGTAATTGCCCCCTTATGCTAAATTACTGGTACGCTTCCTGTAGTTGTTGTCTTTGGCACACTCTTCCATGATGATTGGTCCCATTAAGTCTGGCGAAAACCAAACACTGCATTCCCACAGTATAATAATAAGCCATTTAGCAGACTCGTTTATCCAAAGCGACTTACAGTCGTGCGTGCATAAATTTTTTTGTGTATGGGTGGTCCCGGGGATTGAACCCACTACCTTGGCGTTACAAGCGCCGTGCTCTACCAGCTGAGCTACAGAGGACCACAGTAAGAACCTCATACCAACAGTCAAGCAGGTGATGGTTTAGAGATGCTTTGCTTCCTCAGGATCTGGACGACTTGCCTTAATAGAAGGAACCATGAATTCTGCTCTGTATCAGAGGATTCTAAAGGAGAATGTCAGGCCATCCGTCTGTGAGCTGAAGCTGAAGCACAGCTGGTTGATGCAGCAAGACATTGATCCAAAACACACAATCAAGTCTACATGAAAATTGTTTAAAAAAGCAACACATTTAAAGTTTTGGAATGGCTTAGTCAAAGTCCTGACCTAATCCCAATTGAGATGTTGTGGTAGGACTTGACACAATCAGTTCATGCTTGAAAACCCACAAATGTCGCTGAGTTAAAGCAGTTCTGCATGCAAGAGTGGGCCAAAATTCCTGATTGGTCAACAACTACAGGAAGCATTTGGTTGCAGTCATTGCAGCTACAGGTGGCACAACCAGTTACTTTCTCACAGAGGGGATTTGGGTGTTGCATAACTTTGTTAATTAAATAAATAAAACGGCCCTGTAAGCTTGCTTTATTCCATGTTAGTAAAACATATAATGGTAAACAAACACTGTATTCAAAACATGTTTAAAACTATATTTTTGATCTCATGAATGGCCAGTCTTTGCATCCATAGCTCTGTCTATGAAATTTATAGAATGGTCACATTTCTCCATCCCCACCCCTCAGCCATTTACCAAAAAAGGGCAGATGACTGCTTTGTTATTGTTTGAATCAAATCAAATCAAATCAAATGTTATTGGTCACATGCGCCGAATACAACAGGTGCAGACATTACAGTGAAATGCTTACTTACAGCCCTTAACCAACAGTGCATTTATTTTAAACAAAAAAAGTAAGAATAAAACAACAACAAAAAAAGTGTTGAGAAAAAAAGAGCAGAAGTAAAAGAAAGTGACAGTAGGGAGGCTATATATACAGTAAAATAAAGTGACAGTAGGGAGGCTATATATACAGGGGGGTACCGTTGCAGAGTCAATGTGCGGGGGCACCGGCTAGTTGAGGTAGTTGAGGTAATATGTACATGTGGGTAGAGTTAAAGTGACTATGCATAAATACTTAACAGAGTAGCAGCAGCGTAAAAAGGATGGGGTGGGGGGGCAGTGCAAATAGTCCGGGTAGCCATGATTAGCTGTTCAGGAGTCTTATGGCTTGGGGGTAGAAGCTGTTGAGAAGTCTTTTGGACCTAGACTTGGCACTCCGGTACCGCTTGCCGTGCGGTAGCAGAGAGAACAGTCTATGACTAGGGTGGCTGGAGTCTTTGACAATTCTGAGGGCCTTCCTCTGACACCGCCTGGTATAGAGGTCCTGGATGGCAGGGAGCTTTGCCCCAGTGATGTACTGGGCCGTACGCACTACCCTCTGTAGTGCCTTGCGGTCAGAGGCCAAGCAGTTGCCATACCAGGCGGTGATGCAACCAGTCAGGATGCTCTCGATGGTGCAGCTGTAGAATTTTTTGAGGATCTGAGGACCCATGCCAAATCTTTTTAGTCTCCTGAGGGGGAATAGGCTTTGTCGTGCCCTCTTCACGACTGTCTTGGTGTGTTTGGACCATGATAGTTTGTTGGTGATGTGGACACCAAGGAACTTGAAGCTCTCAACCTGTTCCACTACAGCCCCGTCGATGAGAATGGGGGCGTGCTCAGTCCTCTTTTTTTTCCTGTAGTCCACAATCATCTCCTTTGTCTTGGTCACGTTGAGGGAGAGGTTGTTGTCCTGGCACCACACGGCCAGGTCTCTGACCTCCTCCCTATAGGCTGTCTCATCGTTGTCAGTGATCAGGCCTACCACTGTTGTGTCGTCTGCAAACTTAATGATGGTGTTGGAGTCGTGCCTGGCCATGCAGTCATGTGTAAACATGAACTCCCGAGTGGCGCAGTGGTCTAAGGCACTGCATCGCAGTGCTAGCTGTGCCACTAGAGATCCTGGTTCGAATCCAGGCTCTGTCGTAGCCGGCCGTGACCGGGAGACCCATGGGGCGGCGCACAATTGGCCCAGCGTCGTCCAGGGTAGGGAAGGGAATGGCCGGCAGGGGTGTAGCTCAGTTGGTAGAGCATGGCGTTTGCAACGCCAGGGTTGTGGGTTCGATTCCCATGGGGGTATGAAAAATAAAAAATGATGTATGCACTCACTAACTGTAAGTCACTCTGGATAAGAGCGTCTGCTAAATGACTAAAATGTAAATGTAAATGTAAACAGGGAGTACAGGAGGGGACTGAGCACGCACCCCTGAGGGGCCCCCGTGTTGAGGATCAGCGTGGAAGATAGGTTGTTACCTACCCTTACCACCTGGGGGCGGCCCGTCAGGAAGTCCAGGATCCAGTTGCAGAGGGAGGTGTTTAGTCCCAGGATCCTTAGCATAGTGATGAGCTTTGAGGGCACTATGGTGTTGAACGCTGAGCTGTAGTCAATGAATAGCATTCTCACGTAGGTGTTCCTCTTGTCCAGGTGGGAAAGGGCAGTGTGGAGTGCAATAGAGATTGCATCATCTGTGATCTGTTGGGGCGATATGCAAATTGGAGTGGGTCTAGGGTTTCTGGGATAATGGTGCTGATGTGAGCCATGACCAGCACTTCATGGCTACAGACGTCAGTGCTACGGGCCAGTAGTCCTTTAGGCAGGTTATCTTAGTGTCCTTGGGCACGGGGACTATGGTGGTCTGCTTGAAACATGTTGGTATTACAGACTCAGTCAGGGACATGTTGAAAATGTCGGTGAAGACACTTGCCAGTTGGTCAGCACATGCTCGGAGTACACGTCCTGGTAATCCGTCTGGCCCTGCGGCCTTGTGAATGTTGACCTGCTTAAAAGGCTTACTCACATCGGCTACGGAGAGCATGATCACATAGTCATCCGGAACAGCTGGTGCTCTCATGCATGCTTCAGTGTTGCTTGCCTCGAAGCGAGCATAGAAGTGGTTTAGCTCATCTGGTAGGCTTGTGTCACTGGGCAGCTCGCGGCTGTGCTTCCCTTTGTAGTCTGTAATAGTTTTCAAGCCCTGCCACATCCGACGAGCGTCAGAGCCGTGTAGTACAATTCAATCTTAGTCCTGTATTGACTCTTTGCCTGTTTGATGGTTCGTCGGAGGGCATAGCGGGATTTCTTATAAGCGTCCGGGTTAGAGTCCCACTCCTTGAAAGTGGCAGCTCTACCCTTTAGCTCAATGCGGATGTTGCCTGTAATCCATGGCTTCTGGTTGGGGTATGTACGTACGGTCAATGTGAGGACGACGTCATCGATGCACTTATTGATGAAGCTAGTGACTGATGTGGTGTACTCCTCAATGCTATCTGAAGAATCCCGGAACATGTTCCAGTCTGTGCTAGCAAAACAGTCCTGTAGCTTAGCATCTGTGTCATCTGACCACTTTTTTATTAACCAAGTCACTGGTGCTTCCTGCTTTAGTTTTTGCTTATAAGCAGGAATCAGGAGGATAGAGTTATGGTCAGATTTGCCAAATGGAGGGCGAGTGAGAGCTTTGTATGCGTCTCTGTGTGTGGAGTAAAGGTGGTCTAGAGTTTTTTTTCCTCTGGTTGCACATGTAACATGATGGTAGAAATGAGGTAGGACGGATTTAAATTTCCCTGCATTAAAGTGCCCGGCCACTAGGAGCGCTGCCTCTGGGTGAGCGTTTTCCTTTGCTTATGGCCTTATACAGCTCATTGAGTGCAATCTTAATGCCAGCATTGGTTTGTGGTGGTAAATAGACAGCTATGAAAAATATAGATGAAAACTCTCTTGGTAAATAGTGTGGCAAAACCTCGAGACTTCCTTAGTATTTGACTTTGTGCACCAGCTGTTGTTTACAAATATACACAGACCGCCACCCCTTGTCTTACCGGAGTCAGCCGTTCTATCCTGCCGATGTAGCGTATAGCCCACTAGCTGTATGTTGTCCATGTCGTCGTTCAGCCACGACTCGGTGAAACATAAGATATTACTGTTTTTAATGTCCCGTTGGTAGGATAAGCGTAATCGTAGGTCATCTAATTTATTTTCCAATGATTGAAGATTGGCTAATAGGATTGATGGAAGAGGCAGTTTACTCGCTCGCCGTCGGATCCTTACAAGGCACCCCGACCTACGTCCACGATATCTCTGTCTCTTTCTCCTGCGAATGACGGGGATTTGGGCCTTGTCGGGTGTCTGTAGGATAACCTTTGCGGCCGCCTCGTTGAAGAAAAAATCTTCGTCCAATACGAGGTGAGTAATCGCTGTCCTGATATCCAGAAGCTCTTTTTGGTTATAAGAGACGATGGCAGAAACATTATATACAGAATAAATTACAAATAATGTGAAAAAACACACATAATAGTACAATTGGTTAGAGGGCTGTAAAATGGCAGCCATCTTCTCCGGCGACATCATCACTCCCTAGGATATTTCCTAGGAAACAGGCACAGCTGTTTCCTAGGAAATATAAACACACCATGTAAAGTGTTGGTCTCATGTTTCATGAGCTGAAATAAAAGATCAACAGACATTTTCCATACGCACAAAAAGCTTATTTCGCTCCAATTTTGTGCACACATTTATTTACATCCCTGTTAGTGAGCATTTCTCCTTTGCCAAGATAATCCATCCACCTGACAGGTGTGGCATATTTTTTTTTGTGATCCAATTGACATTTTAGTCATTTAGCAGACGCTCTTATCCAGAGCGACTTACAATTAGTGAGTGCATAAATTTCATACTGGGAATCTCAAGTTTTGAGGGAGTGTGCAATTGGCACGCTGACTGCAGGAATGTCCACCAGAGCTGTTCCAAGATAATTGAATGTTAATTTCTCTACCATAAGCCAATTACCAATTTCTCTCAATGTCATTTTAGAGATTTTGGCAGTACGTCCAACCGGCCTAACAACCGCAGACCATGTGTAACCATGACAGCACAGAACCTCCATATCTGGCTTTTTCACCTGCGGGATCATCTGAGACCAGCCACCCGGACAGCTGATGAAACTGAGGAGTATTTCGTTGAAATTATTGCATGTTGCGTTTATTTTTTTGTTCAGTATACAAAGCTACAAATGTCCAGGGATGCTCAAATCAACGTGTTCAATCGAAAAGAAGTGTTTCTTGTTGGAAAAGTTCAGATAGTATCTCCCCGTTTCACTCCCTGTTTCAGACACTGAACATGTCTCCATAGACAACGTGGTCCCTCAGTAGTCCAGGTTAACATCCCTACTCTAATCAGTTCAATGCCCATCAGTTCTCTGAATGGGCGAAAGGTGGCTTCTATCATTCTAGTTATACAGTCCATTGATTCATGGGAACGCAGCAGCAGTACAGGGCACCACACAGTATTTCCGGTGTCACCTACTGCCGTTGTTCTCTTGAACAAGGCACTTAGCCCCCAAACTGCTCCAGGGGTGCTGATCTGTGGACTGTGTGTAGTAGTGTCTTGTGGAGTTGTGACAGAAATAAAATTACTACTAATTTCCGTTCTAGCATCTATTCTACTCCCCTGTAATTTGTTGTGGGCTATGGAAAAAATGTAATCTTGAAGGTCAATCAGCATTAACAATCTGTAGGTGTGCTTCTTTCTCAATAAGATTACAAGGACTCCTGACCACATAATAACTAGGCCTACTCCTCCCCAAATCTAGTGGGGACTGTAGATATGTCTCATTGTTGTTTTTTTGTCCTGATTTTATTAATCCGCTTTCAACATTAATTGTTTTTCTTCTGTTTGTTTTTTTTCATCTTTTTTTATAACGCTTTTTAAAATGTAACTTAAAAGAGTATTACTATTATCATTAATCAATCAATTAAGTATTCAATCAAACCATTCAGTGGACATCAGCTCACCATAGCTCACTGGCCTCTCTATGACCTGATCCAGGAGCTGGTTCCTCAGGTAGAAGGTGTAGTTGACTGCTCCTCCAGCCTGCACCACCAGCTGGGTACGGAGGGAAAGGAGAAGGCCCGGGGCCCTGGAGGACTGGGTCACTGAGATGTTATGGGTGAGGTTATGGCCATGCGGGTCCAACCAGCGGACCTCTGGTTCTGGGTAACCTTCAGTCTCATAGAGGAAGGTGACTTTAGAGGGGTGGGCCTGGAATGTGAAGTGAGGCTCTGTGTAGAATGCTAGAGAGAGAGAGAGAGAGAGAGAGAGAGAGAGAGAGAGAGAGAGAGAGAGAGAGAGAGAGAGAGAGAGAGAGAGAGAGAGAGAGAGAGAGAGAGAGAGAGAGAGAGAGAGAGAGAGAGAGAGAAACAGAGAGAGAGAGAGAGAGAGAGAGAGAGAGAGAGAGAGAGAGAGAGAGAGAGAGAGAGAGAGAGAGAGAGAGAGAGAGAGAGAGAGAGAGAGAGAGAGACAGAAACATCTTAAGTACATTTTCCCCTTATCTTTTCCTTTAAAGTTTCTTAATTTTAAGTCAGTTGCACAAAACATTTTCCCATTCAATTAAAAACTTAAGAGTGCCCATGAGGTCCCTTAAGTGCTTCATTCAGTATGTACTGTATAACAATCTAAACAGCATTTGTGGAGGTGAATGTTGCTTTCCTCTGCCCTGGTTTCAAAAAGAAAACATCCACCAGCAAGCTAGGTAGCTAAACAATGAAAGGTGCACAATCCATGCCTACAAAGCTAGCTGTCTTGCTAGCTACCTACTCTGTAAGCTAGCTGTCTTGCTAGCTACCTACTCTGTAAGATAGCTTGACGTGCTAGAAAGGAATAGAAACAAGTTGATAAAAGTAGTTAAAGTAACTAAAATAAACCTCTTATTGTGTTCTGAATCCATTCGTTTCTCCTGTCTTGAATGTAAAAGTTATATTTTGCAATCACAAAATAAATGTGATCTCTTTGACATTCATTCAGTGTATTAGGTCATCTCCGTGGTAACCAGATACTCCTTTTTGCCATACATGCCTTCAAACTACAGTAAAACCCTTAGATTACGCCCCTTACCTAATGAAATGTTTGAGGGGCTCTATGCAACGCCCATAAACAATTCCCTTAGGTAAGTGGAAATTATTCCTTAAGGTAAACCCTTAAGGGAATCACTTATGACCCGGTTGCATAAAACACCTTCAGCTAATTTTCCTCTGATCTTTTCCCTTAAAGTTTCCTTAACTAAGTCAGTTGCACAAAACATTTTTAAGGTGAATTTCCCCCTTAAATTAAGTTTAAAAGTTTTAAGGGTGCCCATGAGGTCCTTTTAACTCGTTAGATGCCAATAGAATTCTAGAATGATGCTGTAGATTACTGAGAATTTTCAAGATAAAGCTCATTTTCGAAAACACATTTCAAACAAACAGACTCAAGAAAAAAAGGACAATTTGAAGTTAATTAGAAGTTAACTTATTTTTAAAGAGCACAGCCTCTTATTTTAAATGACACCACATTCATGTCAATAGGAATATCACTCATTTTGACCTCCATTTTGACCTCCATTGTGTAAAGACACTATCAAAAAATGATTAACACTCAACACAACAAAAGCCCTAGAGTATTTACATTGTAATACATTTGACTAAATTACTCACTTCAAAATGTAAGAAGTATAATATACTATACTATACTTCTAAATATTATTTACATATAAATAATATAAATATAAATATAAATACATTTAAATAAATACATTCTCCAAAATATGACCAGAGGACAATATTCAGAAAGTGTTTCAAAACCCACACAAAGTAGGCTATTGGATTGACAACGATTCTTACTTCTGTAACAATGTCAAAATGCAAACAACTATTCAGAGACTATTTCCAAATGTAGGTAACCTCTCTCAATAAGATTCAGTACAGACCAGGCCTGACAGAAAATGTAGAAATAGTAGCCTACTTTGACAACAATTCAATGAATGCAACAAGTATTTGATAGAGAGAAAAGATACGAAACATAACAACTGTTCAGAGACAATAAAAGATGTGTAGGACAAAATCCATATTTTCACTTTAGTGTTTTGCATTTAGGCTACAACATGTCATGGGACTTCTGGCCCCATGCCTGCAGAGTGGCACAGAACAGATAGAGCACACAAAGGAGGTTCCTATACTCTGGAGGCACATCACACACCCCCTCTCTTGTGCCCTTTCAAACTTCCCTTGCTTTCAAATGAGTTACAGCTCTGTCCACACGCCTTGGTGCCACACTCTTGGCTCCCCTCTTCCTGCCACTGTAGCCACATCGCATCTCTCCTCCGATCAACTCTTTGATTTCTTGCCTGACAGACTAACTACAGAGTTTGCTAAATGTTAGCTGATTAGTTACAAAGCTGGGACAGTTTCCAAATGAATTGCATCGGTAGAAACGGGGCAATTAATCATGCAACATGTTAGCTGGCTATGTAAACACATATACAACTCATCGTATGAGCTCCACTGTGCGGGAATCTACTATCCTGACACGACAGCTAAGCTGTAAAATGCTAGGAAAACGAGGCGCTGTATAGTCTATGTGTCACGTTCGTTTACAGACGTGTCAGACCAAGGCGCAGCGTGATATGCATACATGTTTACTAGACTTGTAAACACAACGACAAAACAAGAAACGAAACGTATAGTCCAAGGTACACAAACAACATACCTCACACGGAACAAGATCCCACAACCCACTAGTGCCAATAGGCTGCCTAAGTATGGTCCCCAATCAGAGACAACGAGCTACAGCTGCCTCTGATTGGGAACCACACCCGGCCAACACTGAAATAGACATACTATATTCTACAACATAGAACTAACACAACAAGGAATACTGTCACGCCCTGACTCAGGTGACGCTTATATGTTGAGTCAGGGTGTGTGTATTCCTTGTTGTGTTAGTTCTATGTTGTAGAATCTAGTATGTCTATTTCAATGTTGGCCGGTGTGGTTCCCAATCAGAGGCAGCTGTAGCTGTAGGCCTGGCCTGTTCCTGCCCCTCGCACCAAGCCAGTGGTGCGCGTCGCCAGGCCGGCCCGGCCTGTTCCTGCCCCTCGCACCAAGCCAGTTGTGCGCGTCGCCAGCCCGGCCCGGCCTGTTCCTGCTCCTCGCATCAAGCCAGTGGTGCGCGTCGCCAGTCCGGCCTGGCCTGTTCCTGCTCCTCGCACCAAGCCAGTGGTGCGCGTCGCCAGCACGGCCCGGCCCGTTCCTGCTCCTCGCATCAAGCCAGTGGTGCGTGTTCCTAGTCCGGTCCGGCCCGTGCCTGCTCCTCGCACCAGACCAGTGGTGCGTGTGTCCAGTCCGGCACGGCCCGTGCCTGTTCCACCGGTGCCTGGTCCGGCACCGGTCAGCTGCTCCACTCCAGAGCCAGAGCAGTCCGCTCCACCGGTGCCTGATCCAGCTCTGGTTAGCTGCTCCACTCCGGAGCCAGAGCAATCCGCTCCACCGTGGTCCAGTCCAGCTCCGGTCAGCGGATCCACTCCGGAGCCAGAGCAGTCCGCTCCACCGGTGCCCAGTTCAGCTCCGGTCAGCTGCTCCACTCCGGAGCCAGAGCAATCCGCTCCACCGGGGTCCAGTCCAGCTCCGGTCAGCGGCTCCACTCCGGAGCCAGAGCAGTCCGCTCCACCGGTGCCTGATCCAGCTCCGGTCAGCGGCTCTACTCCGGAGCCAGAGCAGTTCGCGCCACCGTCGTCGGGTTCAGCTCCAGTCAGCGGTTCCAGTCCAGACCCAGACGTCAGCCCCTCTCCAGGTTCGGGGTCTCCCACACCAGGGTCCAGACAGGGCTTGGTACTTCGTGGGAGGAAGGAGAGGGCAAGCAGTGCGCCGAGGTCCAGACCAGACCAGACCAGACCAGAACAGGGAGGCAGAGAATAGGTGGTGGTCACGCCCGGAGCCGGATCCGCCTCCGAGGCGGAATGCCCACCCGGCCCCTACCCTGTTATGTTTATGTTGCGCGGTCGGAGTCCGCACCTTTGGGGGGGGGGGGGGGTACTGTCACGCCCTGACTCAGGGGACGCTTATATGTTGAGTCAGGGTGTGTGTATTCCTTGTTGTGTTAGTTCTATGTTGTAGAATCTAGTATGTCTATTTCAATGTTGGCCGGTGTGGTTCCCAATCAGAGGCAGCTGTAGCTCGTTGTCTCTGATTGGGGACCATACTTAGGCAGCCTATTGGCACTAGTGGGTTGTGGGATCTTGTTCCGTGTAAGGTATGTTGTTTGTATCTACCTTGGACTTCATGTTTCGTTTAGTTTGTTGTTTTGTCGTTGTGTTTATTCGGTATAATAAACATGTACGCATATCACGCTGCGCCTTGGTCCGTCCCGTCTGTAAGCGATCGTGACACTATGAATATCTGTACCTGGCAAACATGACAAACCCTAACCTAAGCTCAACAAATACACACAAATTAGTCTAGCCTTCATTTCGGTGGCTAGTTAGCTGGTTGTCTGTATGGCTACCTAGTGAAAGTGACAGCCAACTGCGGTTAACGCGTCATGAGCACTGCCCAACTTTACCAGTACACACAACTTTTCTTGCCTGACAGACTAACTAGTTAGCTAGCTAGCTATAGCAAGCAGCTGGGCCGTTTCCTTATGAATTGCATCGGTAGAAACGAGACAAAACAACCAATTAGTTAGCTGACTATATACAGCTCAACAACTATTTCCATGAGACAGCGCGCTATCAATAGAGCGCCACCGCTGTCCGGTGATGTGCTCGCCTATACCAACCAAGTTAACTATCATGACGTGAC
Source organism: Coregonus lavaretus (assembly GCF_964263955.1). NCBI lineage: Eukaryota > Metazoa > Chordata > Actinopteri > Salmoniformes > Salmonidae > Coregonus > Coregonus lavaretus. The sequence goes on from NC_139994.1 coordinate 1,947,930, forward strand.
AGGATTTGCTCATCTGTTAGCTCTTCCCCAAGTTTCACAGCATCAAACATCGACAACACCAAAAACATATATCTGCTGTTTACTTATTTCACTCACCTCGACATCATCTCTTTTCAAAGTGCAAGGACATGTGCGAATCCGTATCACCAACCAACATAGATAAAGCTTATTTCACAGTGAAAAGTCATGTCTGCTTCGGCGCTGTCATTTTGAGTAATAACGTTTAAAAAATAATTAAAAAGTCAAATGACAGCATACCCTGTTTCTGGTTGATGACAATAGCCACGCGAATACGACGACAGGTTGTTAGCAAGTCAATTTAGCAATACTGACACAGATATTATTGTTAGAAAAACAAGGCTGTTCGGGTTCTAAAGGGTTATTAACTGCTTTCATTCAGTATGGATACCAACGTAAACAGCATGTGTGGAGGTGAATGTCACTTTAATCTGCTCTGGTTACAAAAGAAAAACAGCTAGCTAACGTTCCTTAGCTAAACAAAGGAATGCACAATCCATGGCTACAACGCTAGCTGGCTAGTTAGCTATAGCTACTAGAAAGTAATATAAACAAGTTGAGAAAAAAAGAAGAAATGTGGTTTATTATCTTCTGAAGCAATTTTGTTATCCTGTCTTGATTGTAGAAGTTCTGTTGTGCTATCTCACAAAATGAAAACGATCTATTTGAGGAGACATTTATGGTGCGTTTGTAAATTCACTCTGGAGTGCCAAAGATGAGCGCTCAGAGTGCGCTCTGGGCGTTCGTAAATTCAGAGCGTTGTCAGATTGTCCGTTGGTAAATTCAGAGAGCACAACGGGGAGTAGGGTTGATCCAACCGTTCTGACCTCACAACGGCAGTCATGCACCCAAGCTAACTGGGGTGCGTTCGGATATTCCCTCTGGCTATCTACTCAGAGCTCTCTCGTCTGAGTGTGCCAAAAGCGCATAATAACTGATACATTTACGAACGCTCAACACCCGTTGACTATGGCCGGTGTCAGTAAACCTCGGCAAAAAAGTGTAATTAAATTGTTGCCAGCAGCACAGTTACAGTCACCAACTTGCTGGATAACATGAAAACAGCCTAACCAGCTCTGCTAGGGCGAGTAAAATGGTCAGAATGAGGTGTTGTAGCCAACTTTAGCCAGTTAGCTATTAGCAGTTAGCTTGGGTGTTTGACTGCTGTTGTGATGTCAGAACCCTTGGATCAACCCTACTCCTCGGCCAGTGTACGCTCTGAATGCTCTGAGAGCGAAAACGCTCTGAATTTACGAACACCCAGAGCGCACTCTGAGCGCTCGCTGGCACTCCAGAGTGAATTTACAAATGCACCCCTGGCTAAAGTTAGCTAGCTTGCTAGCTACTTCCAGACATAAATGAGAGAACACCTCACTCTGACCATTTTACTCGCCCTCGCAGAGCTGGTTAGGCTGTTTTCATGTTATCCAGAGCGTTGGTGACTGTAACTGTGCTGCTGGCAACAATTTAATTAAGCTTTTTTGGCGATGTTTACTGACACCGGCCATATTCAACAGGTGTTTGAGCATTCATAAATTCATCAGTTATTCTGCGCTCCGGCACACTCAGACGAGAGTGCTCTGAAATCGGAGTAGATAGCCAGAGTGAAATTTACGAACGCGCCCTTAGTCATAAGGACATATTTGAGGGGTTCTATGCAACGCCCTTAAACAATTCCCTTAGATAAGGGGAGATTATTCCTTAAGGCAAACCCTTAAGGGAAACACTTAAGATGTTTGGGCCCTGTTGCATAAAACATCGGAAGTTATTTTCCCGCTTACATTTTCTCTTAAAGTTTCCCTAACTTTAAGTCAGTTGCACAAAACATTTTTGAATTTGAAGCCATTAAATGAAGTGAAAAGTTAAGGGTGCCGTTGAGGTAGATTAACTGCTTCATTCAGTAATGGATATCAATGTAAACTGCATTTGTGGATTTGAAAAGCATTTGCTTTCATCTGTCCTGGTTTCAAAAGGAAAACATCCACCAGCTGGGTAGCTAGCTACTTCACTGAACAATGGAAGGTGCGCAATCCATGGCTACACAGCTAGCTGGCTAGTTACTGTAGTTAGCTACTCTGTAAACTAGCTTGACGTGCTAGAAAGTAATAGAAACGAGTTGAAGTAACTACAAGAAACGTGGTTCATTACCCTCTGAAGCAATTTGATTATCCAAATAATGTTGATAGTATTAGTTCTATTTTGCTATCTCACAAAATTAATGTGTGAATTCTTTGACAAGACCTTTAGTCAGTGAATCAGGCTGTCTCCATGGTAACCAGAGACTCTTTCTGCTGTAGAGGTCTTCAACCTACTGTAAACCCCTTAAATTATGCCCTTACCTAAGGAAATATGTGAGGGGCTCTATGCAACGCCCATAAACAAGTAACATACTGCAAAGTGTTCAATTCCCTTAGGTAAGGGAAAGTTATTCCTTAAGGGAAACACTTAAGATGTTTTTTTGCAACTGGGCCCTGGGTTTACCTTAAGGAATAATTTCCCCTTACCTAAGGGAAATGAACACTAAGCAGTTTGTTATTTAATACTGAAAAGTGTGGACCCACATAGACACTGGACCAGTGTTAAATGTAACACTCTCAGTGTTATCATTTGCTGTGTGTGTGTGTGTGTGTGCCTGTCTGTGTGTGTTTGTGTGTGTGTGTGTGTGTATGTGTGTGTGTGTGTGGTCAATGTGCGAGAGATGAAAGACAAAAGACAATGAGAGTAGACTAGAGAGTAGAATAGAGAGTAGAATAGAGAGTAGAATAGAGAGTAGAATAGAGAGTAGACTAGAGAGTATAATAGAGAGTAGAATAGAGAGTAGACTAGAGAGTAGAATAGAGAGTAGAATAGAGAGTAGAATATAGAGTAGAATAGAGAGTAGACTAGAGAGTAGAATAGAGAGTAGACAAGAGAGTAGAATAGAGAGTATAATAGAGAGTATAATAGAGAGTAGAATAGAGAGTAGACTAGAGAGTAGAATAGAGAGTAGAATAGAGAGTATAATAGAGAGTAGAATAGAGAGTAGACTAGAGAGTAGAATAGAGAGTAGAATAGAGAGTAGAATAGAGAGTATAATAGAGAGTAGAATAGAGAGTAGACTAGAGAGTAGACTAGAGAGTAGAATAGAGAGTAGAATAGAGAGTAGAATAGAGAGTAGACTAGAGAGTATAATATAGAGTAGACTAGAGAGTAGACTAGAGAGTAGAATAGAGAGTAGAATAGAGAGTAGACTAGAGAGTAGAATAGAGAGTAGACTAGAGAGTAGAATAGAGAGTAGACTAGAGAGTAGACTAGAGAGTAGAATAGAGAGTAGAATAGAGAGTATAATAGAGAGTAGACTAGAGAGTAGAATAGAGAGTAGAATAGAGAGTAGAATAGAGAGTAGACTAGAGAGTATAATATAGAGTAGACTAGAGAGTATAATAGAGAGTAGAATAGAGAGTAGACTAGAGAGTAGAATAGAGAGTAGACTAGAGAGTATAATATAGAGTAGACTAGAGAGTATAATAGAGTAGAATAGAGAGTAGACTAGAGAGTAGAATAGAGAGTAGACTATAGAGTAGAATAGAGAGTAGACTAGAGAGTAGAATAGAGAGTAGACTAGAGAGTAGAATAGAGAGTAGAATAGAGAGTAGACTAGAGAGTAGAATAGAGAGTAGAATAGAGAGTAGACTAGAGAGTAGACTAGAGAGTAGACTAGAGAGTAGAATAGAGAGTAGACTAGAGAGTAGAATAGAGAGTAGACTAGAGAGTAGACTAGAGAGTAGACTAGAGAGTAGAATAGAGAGTAGACTAGAGAGTAGAATAGAGAGTAGACTAGAGAGTAGAATAGAGAGTAGAATAGAGAGTAGACTAGAGAGTAGACTAGAGAGTAGAATAGAGAGTAGAATAGAGAGTAGAATAGAGAGTAGACTAGAGAGTAGAATAGAGAGTAGAATAGAGAGTAGAATAGAGAGTAGACTATAGAGTAGAATAGAGAGTAGAATAGAGAGTTGAATATAGAGTAGAATAGAGAGTAGACTAGAGAGTATAATAGAGAGTATAATAGAGAGTAGAATAGAGAGTATAATAGAGAGTAGAATAGAGAGTAGAATAGAGAGTAGACTAGAGAGTAGAATAGAGAGTAGAATAGAGAGTAGACTAGAGAGTAGAATAGAGAGTAGACTATAGAGTAGAATAGAGAGTAGAATAGAGAGTAGACTAGAGAGTAGAATAGAGAGTAGAATAGAGAGTAGAATAGAGAGTAGAATAGAGAGTAGACTAGAGAGTAGAATAGAGAGTAGACTAGAGAGTAGAATAGAGAGTAGAATAGAGAGTAGAATAGAGAGTAGACTAGAGAGTAGAATAGAGAGTAGAATATAGAGTATAATAGAGAGTAGAATAGAGAGTAGACAAGAGAGTAGAATAGAGAGTAGACTAGAGTAGAATAGAGAGTAGAATAGAGAGTAGAATAGAGAGTAGACTATAGAGTAGAATAGAGAGTAGACTAGAGAGTAGACTAGAGAGTAGACTAGAGAGTAGAATAGAGAGTAGAATAGAGAGTAGAATAGAGAGTAGACTAGAGTGTAGAATAGAGAGTAGACTAGAGAGTAGACTAGAGAGTAGAATAGAGAGTAGACTAGAGAGTATAATAGAGAGTATAATAGAGAGTAGAATAGAGAGTAGAATAGAGAGTATAATAGAGAGTAGAATAGAGAGTAGAATAGAGAGTAGACTAGAGAGTAGAATAGAGAGTAGACTAGAGAGTAGAATAGAGAGTAGAATAGAGAGTAGAATAGAGAGTAGACTAGAGAGTAGAATAGAGAGTAGAATAGAGAGTAGAATAGAGAGTAGAATAGAGAGTTGAATATAGAGTAGAATAGAGAGTAGACTAGAGAGTAGAATAGAGAGTATAATAGAGAGTAGACTAGAGAGTAGAATAGAGAGTAGACTATAGAGTAGAATAGAGAGTAGAATAGAGAGTAGACTAGAGAGTAGAATAGAGAGTAGAATAGAGAGTAGAATAGAGAGTAGAATAGAGAGTAGAATAGAGAGTAGACTAGAGAGTAGAATAGAGAGTAGACTAGAGAGTAGAATAGAGAGTAGAATAGAGAGTAGAATAGAGAGTAGACTAGAGAGTAGAATAGAGAGTAGACTAGAGAGTAGAATATAGAGTATAATAGAGAGTAGAATAGAGAGTAGACAAGAGAGTAGAATAGAGAGTAGACTAGAGTAGAATAGAGAGTAGAATAGAGAGTAGAATAGAGAGTAGACTATAGAGTAGAATAGAGAGTAGACTAGAGAGTAGACTAGAGAGTAGACTAGAGAGTAGAATAGAGAGTAGAATAGAGAGTAGAATAGAGAGTAGACTAGAGTGTAGAATAGAGAGTAGACTAGAGAGTAGACTAGAGAGTAGAATAGAGAGTAGACTAGAGAGTATAATAGAGAGTATAATAGAGAGTAGAATAGAGAGTAGAATAGAGAGTATAATAGAGAGTAGAATAGAGAGTAGAATAGAGAGTAGACTAGAGAGTAGAATAGAGAGTAGACTAGAGAGTAGAATAGAGAGTAGAATAGAGAGTAGAATAGAGAGTAGACTAGAGAGTAGAATAGAGAGTAGAATAGAGAGTAGAATAGAGAGTAGAATAGAGAGTAGACTAGAGAGTAGAATAGAGAGTAGACTAGAGAGTAGACTAGAGAGTAGAATAGAGAGTAGAATAGAGAGTAGACTAGAGAGTAGAATAGAGAGTAGACTAGAGAGTAGAATAGAGAGTAGACTAGAGAGTAGACTAGAGAGTAGAATAGAGAGTAGAATAGAGAGTAGAATAGAGAGTAGACTAGAGAGTAGATAGAGAGTAGAATAGAGAGTAGAATAGAGAGTAGAATAGAGAGTAGACTAGAGAGTAGAATAGAGAGTAGACTAGAGAGAATAGAGTAGAATAGAGAGTAGAATAGAGAGTAGACTAGAGAGTAGAATAGAGAGTAGACTAGAGAGTATAATAGAGTAGAATAGAGAGTAGAATAGAGAGTAGACTAGAGAGTAGAATAGAGAGTAGAATAGAGAGTAGACTAGAGAGTAGAATAGAGAGTAGACTAGAGAGTAGACTAGAGAGTAGACTAGAGAGTAGAATAGAGAGTAGACTAGAGAGTAGAATAGAGAGTAGACTAGAGAGTAGAATAGAGAGTAGAATAGAGAGTAGACTAGAGAGTAGACTAGAGAGTAGAATAGAGAGTAGAATAGAGAGTAGAGACTAGAGAGTAGAATAGAGAGTAGAATAGAGAGTAGAATAGAGAGTAGAATAGAGAGTAGAATAGAGAGTAGAATAGAGAGTAGAATAGAGAGTAGAATAGAGAGTAGACTAGAGAGTAGACTAGAGAGTAGAATAGAGAGTAGACTAGAGAGTAGACTAGAGAGTAGAATAGAGAGTAGACTAGAGAGTAGAATAGAGAGTAGAATAGAGAGTAGAATAGAGAGTAGAATAGAGAGTAGAATAGAGAGTAGAATAGAGAGTAGAATAGAGAGTAGAATAGAGAGTAGAATAGAGAGTAGACTAGAGAGTAGAATAGAGAGTAGAATAGAGAGTAGACTAGAGAGTAGAATAGAGAGTAGAATAGAGAGTAGAATAGAGAGCAGACTAGAGAGTAGAATAGAGAGTAGACTAGAGAGTAGAATAGAGAGTAGAATAGAGAGTAGAATAGAGAGTAGACAAGAGAGTAGAATAGAGAGTAGACTAGAGTAGAATAGAGAGTAGAATAGAGAGTAGAATAGAGAGTAGACTAGAGAGTAGAATAGAGAGTAGAATAGAGAGTAGAATAGAGAGTAGAATAGAGAGTAGACTAGAGTGTAGAATAGAGAGTAGACTAGAGAGTAGACTAGAGAGTAGAATAAGAGAG